>NC_142928.1:23084883-23112383 GCF_046866305.1 Octopus bimaculoides
ATAATTCTGTTTGTAATTATATTGCTTAGCCTATCAGTAATGCTTTAACGTGATTAAAGAAAAAGAGGATAAGGCAAAGAGACAGAAAGAGAGAGAAAGAAAAAGAGGGAGAGAGAAAAAATAGAGAGAGAAGTGTCCATGACATGTGGTAGGGGGAACGTAATATTTATTACATGGTTAAAAATGCTAGGTGAAGGTAGTGATATAGAGGAGAGTTAGGAATATAATTTTAGCAGAGGGGTGATGTTCTGATGGTGAGATTAAAGAAAATCAGAGAGAGAGAGAGAGAGATGGTTGTGGTGGAGGTTGTGATGTCATTCCTAATGCTAAAGGATGCTATTTATGTGACACCTGTACTGATGGGGTGGGGTGGGGGTCACCAAGTAACTTGCAAGACAAAAACCCTCTCAACTGGGTGGGAGAGAACAACGAGTAATTTAAACAGCATTCAGTTTTGCTCGGGTGAAATCATAGAATGTCAAAATTTGTGCAAGCATACGTACATATACACACCATGAGCTTCCTGCTGTTTCCGGTGCTTTTTACGTGCCTCTGGCATGGGACCCAGTCAGTGGGCACTGGCATCAACTGACTGACTCCCGTGCTGGTGGCACATAAAAAGCACCATCCATATGTGGCTGATGTCAGTGTCCTCTGACTGGCTCCCATGCCAAAGGCACGTAAAATGCACCATCTGAACATGATTGATGCCACGCCCGCCTGACTGGCTCCTGTGCTAGTGGTATGTAAAAAGCACCCACTACACTCTTGGAGTGGTTGCTGTTAGGAAGGGCATCTAGCTGTAGAAACAGTGCCAGATCAGATTGGAGTCTGGTACAGCTGCTGGCTTTCCAGACCTCAGTTAAACTGTCCAACCCATGCCAGCATGGAAAACGGACGCTAAACGATGATGATGATGATGAAATTCCCTCATAAGGTATTGGTTGACTTGAGTTATAATAGAAGAGACTTGCCTAATGTGCAGAGTAGTGAGAGCGAACAGGAAATCATGTGAATGCAAAGAGAATGCTTTAACCACACTTGTAGCATATGCACATATGTGTATATATATATATGTGTGTGTGTGTGTGTGTGTGTGTGTCTGCATATGTGTCATGTAAAAAGCACCTGAGCTGGTGCCTCATATAAAGCACTCAATACAGTTTGTAAAGTGGTTGGTATCCAGCTGTAGAAACCATGCCAGCATGGAAAACAGACGTTGAAAGATGATGGTGATTACATGTGTGTGTGTGTGTGCATACACATGCACATATCTGCATCCACTCACTTACACACACACACACACACACACACACACACACACACACACACACACACACATTTGCATAAATCTTACAGGCTTCTGAATAGTCTCCATTTACTAGATTCCACTCTCAAGATATTGGAAGATCTGAAGCCATAGCAGACACACTTGACCAAAGTACAACAGTAGGATCACACCCGGAATTCAGTGGTTTCTGCATGTATAATCCTTACATGTTGAAATGTATGTATATTTAGATGTTGATGTGTGTTCACCTTCCTGTGGATATATGAGTGTGTGTATGCATATATACTGATATAAGTGTATGTATGCATGTATATTGATATGGTTATATGTATGCATACATACATCAATATATATATTGATATGTATGTACACAGTATGTTGATATACTTATGTTTGTATACATACTTGTTTCATCAACATTAAACATCCACTTTTCTATAGTTGACTCATATGAGTGAGTTTGTGTATACATATATATACACTTTAAATGATAGTGATATATACATGAACATGTGTGGATGTAGTTATTGCATCATATGTAATCAGTGTATCTTTTGTGTATGTGTATACACACACACACACACACACACACACACACACATACACTCACACACACACTCACACACACACACACACTCACACACACACACACACACATACACTCACACACACACTCACACACACACACACATACACTCACACACACTCACACACACACACACACACACACACATACACTCACACACACACTCACACACACACACACACACTCACACACACACACACACACACACACATACACTCACACACACACTCACACACACACACACACACTCACACACACACACTCACACACACACACACACTCACACACACACACACACACACACACACACACACACAAAGTATGTGAGGGATCATAAGATGATATATCATAGCTGTTAATGTATTTATGTAAATATATGCAAATTTATTCGTTGGGTTTCTTTTTGACAAAACTTTGTTTTGTTTCAAGAAAGTCTCATTAATGAATCCCCCCCTCACATCATCTGCACCACCCCTAACTATTCTGCACCACCCCAACTTTACCTCATTCTCACCAGTCATATTTCATCTTTACCTCATTTCCACCTTACCTCATTCCCACCACCACCACCGTCATAATCTACCCAATATGCAAGATCAGTAAGATGAGGGATGTAAGTCCCAGTTGGGTTCATATGTCCCCCGGGTAGGGAGGCAGAGGTGTCATTTTGACAGCCAGGGTAGGGTTGTACTTCATATTAATTGGGTGGAGTGTTTTGATTCAACTCACTTGTCTTATTATTGTTGTTGTTGTTGTTGGTGGTGGTGGTGATGTTGTTGCTGCTATTGTTGGCAGTGGTGGTGGTGATGTTGAAGTTGCAATTGTTGTTGGTGGTGATGTTGCTGATGATGTCGATGCTCTTGTTGATAATGAATTTTCCTTCTCTTTTTCACTCTCTCAACTTTTTACTTGTACATTTTCTTCACCCAAATTTTTCTCTTTTGATTTTTTTAATCTTTCTTCTCAATTCTCCTTCCTATCATTCTTCTCATATTTATTTATTTTTTCTTTTCATTTCTTTCTCTTTGCTTTTTTTTATTTCTTTTTTTTTTCTCTCTCATATACTTTTTTTTAGTAAATCTTTCTCCACACCACATTTATCTTAAATCTCCATAACCAAATACATACTCCCACGCATGCACACACACACAGACACGCATATTGAATATTAATGGTGTATTATTCATGTAGATTTTTAAAATTCTGTACGGGTATATGTCCTTAGACACACACACACACACACACACACACACACACACACACACTCTTACACATACATGTGTCAAAATTGGTAATTATCCATCTATTATAACCAGAGGCAATTATATAAGAAATGAAGAGTCCCCAATGCTTTCAGCTGACCTGCTAGATATAGCAGCAGCTAAATACTCCTATTGCTTGGAAAAACAATAAAAGAAGGAAGGATGCACTGGATAACGTAGTCCTAAATTGATTTTCTCAATATAAGATAAGGTGGCCATGGTAAGAATGTCTGCTTGTTCTGTATTGACTTGGGCTAAGAAGCCTCTATATGTTGATCTATATATTGAAAAGACAGTTTTGTATCCTGGGTGGGAATATGTAGTCTGTTACTAAATAAGTTGCCCTCGGGGTTAGAAGCTTGCTTTGCAACCATTGTGTTTCATGTTCAGTTCCCACTAGGACAAGTGTCTTCTCTTATAATCCTGAGTCAATCAATGCCTTCTGTGTGAATTTGGTAGATGGTGTGTTGAATCCACTTGTATGTGTGTCTTTGTATCTGTGTTTGCCTCTCCCAACACTTGATAGCTAATGTTAGTTTGTTTATGATCCCGTAACTTAGTAGTTTGACAAAAGAGATTGATAGAATA
The DNA here is from genome assembly GCF_046866305.1 of Octopus bimaculoides. Taxonomy (NCBI): domain Eukaryota; kingdom Metazoa; phylum Mollusca; class Cephalopoda; order Octopoda; family Octopodidae; genus Octopus; species Octopus bimaculoides. Next base: position 23,088,611 of record NC_142928.1, read on the forward strand.
AATACCAGAGTTAAAACGAAAACGAAGTACTGAGGTTGATTTATTCAAATAAAATCTTTCAAGGTTGTACCAGCATGGCCAGTTCAATGTCTTAAAACAAGTAAAAGAAGATATATATATATAAAAGCACCCACTACACTCTCTGAGTGGTTGGCGTTAGGAAGGGCATCCAGCTGTAGAAACTCTGCCAAATTAGACTGGAGCCTGGAGTTGCCATCCGGTTTCACCAGTCCTCAGTCAAATCGTCCAACCCATGCTAGCATGGAAAGCGGACGTTAAACGATGATGATGATGATGATGATATATATAAAGGAATTAAAAGTAATGCTATGCTACTTTGTAATAATCCTTGAGCTGGCAGAATTGTTAGCACACTGGACATAAATTATTATTATCATGGCGGCAAGCTGACAGAATCGTTACCATGCAGACCAAAATGGTTTGCAGTATTTCGTCCGTCTTTACATTCTGAGTTCAAATTCCACTGAGGTTGACTTTGCCTTTCATCCTTTTGGAGTCAATTAAATAAGTACTAGTTGAGCACTGGGGTCGATGTAATCGACTTGACGCCTTCCCCCAAATTTAAGGCCTTGTGCTTCTAGTAGAAAGGATTATTATTATTATACAAGAGTAGATATTAAAACGATGATGCTGATGTTAAACTTTGTGTTTGCGCTAAATAATCGCAGGACTATAATATGAATTGGAGTTCTAAATGAAAGCTGTTGCATAATTTAAGTTTTAAATCTTTCTCTCTCTCATATGTATAAATACACACACACACACACACACACACACACACACACAGGGAGAGGCTTTTCAAAGTCAATCGCAAGGCACTGGTTTGCCTGAGGCTATAGTAGAAAACACATGCTGAAGATGTCAAATAATGGGATTGACCCCCAAACGATATGGCTGGGAAGAGAATTTCTTAAATTCAGCCTTGCTTGCATACTTGTGCACTCAAACACACCACAACACACATCACCACACACACGCACACACACACACCTCACCACACCTCACCACACACACACACACAGAGGCATATATCCAGTGTGTTCTCATATTGTTCTCCAAATAACCATTCTATATTGATTAGAACTGGGATGTTTCTAAGTTGATATCTGACTCGGTTATTTATAGAGGAGGAGATAGATGGGTGTTATCTCACATTGCATATTGGTGCTTATTGGTCTAAACTGAAATTTCAATTATATCAGCTATAGTCCTTATCTACTTTGAATACAACCAAAGAATTATTGTTCTTCCACATCATCCCTTTAATCGTCATCATCGTCATCATGTTCAGGTTTTAATGCCAGCAGTTGTTACTTTTACAAAAGTCTACCTCTTCATTGCCTCCAATCTTAGATCTGTTTTAACTATCTGACCTCACATTTTCTTCTGCTTCTTTGCTATCTACTCATGGAGCCAGTACGTGATCTCTTGGTCCACCAGAATAGATAAATCTTTCACAAATCATGGCCTACTGCCTTATTCTTTTTATTCTCAGGTTTTTGTTGGAATACACTGCCTTTGCTTCAGTTAAGTTTGAAAATAAAGAATTTAGTAAAATTACTTTGTCGTTAAGCTGATGCTTAGAACAAAACGTTTAACATAAAATTCTGATAGGTTTCAACTTGGATCACTTTAGAATAGGAAATTTGTATAATAGAAGCAGGGGTGGTCTCAAGTGGATTGATATCAAAAGAGTTAGAGAATTAAAAAAATAAAACATAAAAGAAAGATGACATTGGATAGTATACATCCAGTTACAATATTTGGAATGGTCACAGGTGGAATGTCTTTCAACATATATCTATTTACTTCATGTTGAGTTAGGGTTAAACACTATCACTTTTTGGTTTCCACCCATTTACCCATCAGGCATCATTCATTCTCAGCATATGATTATCATTGCAATCTTGGTTTTAATGTCTGTTTTCCCATGTTATCAGGGTTTTGATGAATCTGAAATTGAACAACATCTTCCCATGGAATTTAAACACTGCATAATTTCATAGGGAACCAGTATTCTTAGTTCACAAATTAACTTTATCTTATTTCTCTCTAACATAAGCAGCTTCCTCTACCAACTACTACTACTTATTTTTTTTCATTTCAACATACAACATTCAATTGCATTACCTGTCACTTCTGACATAATACAAGCTTTATAACTATCCCATCTTCATACATACACACTTCCATCTGCCCATCAAACAGCTGAATGTTATCCACATCACGCTTGACAGTCTAGAGTTCTGCAAAAGAGCATTACTTCTCTTATGACGAATCTTTATCAAAAATTGCTTTAAAGTCCAGTCACATTTTAAAATCAAGTCTGTTTTTAGCATTGTTTATAAGTTAATTTATCACATCCAATATAACCTATCCCATTTGTTCCTTTCCAGTGGCTCCAGATCATTTTCATTTACTGAACATGGTCATTGTTAATATCCACTTTCCAAGCTGGCATGGGTACCACTGTTTGACATGGCTCTAATGTCATCTTTGGCATGGTTTCTTTGACTGGATGCACTTTCTAAAGCTTGCCACTTTACAAAATGTACCGGATGCTTTTCATGCCATCAGCATGAATACTAATGAAGCTATTCTTTTTAATAATATTAATTATATGGATTTCACAATTGAGCTAATCATCAATGCATGGTTGACAGTCAATTTTTGAGGGAAGATATTAGTCTCAGTTGAAAATGCACCTGAGCTATTATCATTGTTTCTGTGAGTTTTCCAATAAATTAAGGTGACAAACTATTTAATGTTTGTATTTTTCTGAGATGAATTTATAGAGAAGTTTGTAACAATTTTCTTCATCTTGGATATGGTTTTGACATGATTTGATTGGCATTCTTTCCAGTTGTCTCTAGGTAACATCCCTAAGTTATTCCTAACTATCTGATGACGATTGGAAAGAATGCTAATTCAAGCATTGTAACAGAAGTGTGGAAAATATTCTGAAAGACAAACATTAACTTTGTCTTTGTTCATTATCAGGTACCATTTAAAGGTAGCCAGGCTAGATAGAATTAAATGCTTTTACCCATTATACCACATATAAATAGTCTACATATAAGTAACATAAGATAGATGTAAACTCATTAGTGGCAGTCATATTGGATTAAACTTGGCGCCATTTTACTAGTGTTGATTCTCAGTTACTGTTACATAGACTACTGCTTTTATTTTCCATTGTTTTCACTGAATTTCTTTGTCTGTAATGGAATCTTAATGATATGCTTTCCTTCTTCACACTATACATGCTTGCCATTCCTGACTTTATAGTTTTCACCTCTGATTTTTAAAGATCTTCATATTTCTGCGATTCTAGCTTTTATGCTCTCTCCCTATCTTCTTTCTACAGCTTACCGTAAGAGTACGAGTTTCATATTTTTCTGTTATTAGACAGACATGGTTGTGTGGTTAAGAAGGTTGCTATGCAACCATGTGGTTTTGGATCCCATTGTGTTCTACCTTGGGCAAGTGCCTTTCGCTTACTAAAGTCCTGGGCTTACCAGTGTCTTGAGTGAATTTCGTAGATGGAAACTGTGTGGAAGCCCAACATGTGTGTGCGTGTGCATTTGTATGTGTATGTATAAATGTGTGTATGCATGCATGTGTGTGTGTATATATGCATGCATGTGTGTGTTTGTATGTATGCATGCATGTGTGTGTGCATGCATGTGTGTATGCATGTGTGTGTGCATGTGTGTGCATGCATGTGTTTGTATGCATGTGTGCATATGTGTGTGTATATGCATGTATATATATGTATGTATGTTTGTGTATATGCATGCATGTGAACATATATGTATGTGTATATATAAGCACACATGTATATGTATGTGTTTTTCATCGTTGCGTTTGTCACCCCTCTGCTACTGTTGGTTTGTTTACAACCCCATAACTTAATATGACAGGAACACGTGAAAGATAAAGATAACTCGATTTGTCACAAAAACCCACATAGAACAGAACATTAATAACATAAATTTAATCCTCATTGCATTGCTAATAACGAAGACTTTTATTATAGATTTCTTTAAAAAAAAAAAGTATTTTTGATTAGACTATTATTCTTGTTATAGATTTATCTATAAAAAGGAATTCATGAATGAAACAAAAGCATGAGGAAAGGATAGATTTTCAGGTAAGATGAAATTCGAGATGGTTCTACTTGCTGTTCACTACTCACCTAGTTCTGTCTCAGGCTACTTACTGATTATCTGTAACCTGTGATACAACAATACCTTCGATATCTTTAGATCAATATAAAAAAATATATATATATAACAATTGATTTCCAATGATGTTGGTAAACATTATTTGCTTTTAATATTTATTCATAAATGTACTTTCTGGGAGTTTGTATTTTTAGCTAAATGCACATATTTGCATTGTTTTTGTTGTCAATACCAGATATAAACACATACACAGACATGCAGACACATGCTAAGAAAAGAGCTGCTATTTGGTTACATCAGCCTACTAGAAATAGCAGCCAAATTTCCCTAAAATCATACTTGTTAAACTTATGTTCCAAACACCAGCCTAACGATGAAAACATTTTTTAGTAAATTCTTCACTCTTTTCAAAATCATATTTCTGTTGAAATACAGTCTTTGTTTCAAGTAATTTTGAAAACAAGGAAGAATTTTCTAAAATAATTTTGTCAATATTATGCCAATGTTTAGGAGATAAATTGAACACAAAATTCTCATTGAAGGCTTTACTTTAGATCACGTTAAAACAGAAAATTTTTATCGGGACCAAAGGCAGTGTCAGGAAGGTTGGTATCAAAATGGTTAAATAATCATAGTATACATTGGATAATGCAGTTTTGCATCACCCCTAAAAGAGAAAGGTTGATCATAGCTGGAATATCTTTGGTGCTAGGGCTACTCAGTGATGCATGACCTTGGGCTAAATGGCAACATGCAGACAGATGTTCCTGAGGTATGTGTGTAATATGAATCTAAAGGCTGGATACAGATGAAGTGAGGTGGAATGTGGGTATTGGAGTTATCAGGTGATATATGAGAAGAGTAACTGATATTGTCTGTTGTTAGACTACCATTAGATTGTTGTGAATGGTGGCCAGGATGGATAAAAGATAGTAAATATTGGATGATAATAAGTAAAGATTAGGAATTACTTGCAACAATACCCTCCTTGCCTTAGAATTGACTAAAACACAAAAACTACCAAATGTGCAGGTGCTGCATTAAAAGCCTGTCCGATGCAAGTTAGGTTGAGAGAGAAAAAACTGACATAAGAATGGTAGTGTTGTTAAGGAGTTCACTTTTCAACAACGTAGTTCTGGGTTCAGTTCTTCAGTATGATTCTAGGGTGCGTTTGCTATCATAGCCTTGAATTGACTGCTAATGTGGGAGTAACATTTGGTATACAGAAATGATGCAAAAGCTCATCACATTCATCATCACTTAGCTTCTGTTTTCCATGCTGTCATGGGTTTGATGGTTTGATATATATTTCCATTAAACGTGGATGTTCTATTAGTACAAACTACACTGCAGTAGTTACCTTGAGAAAAACTCTCATATTGGCTTTTGGTGCAAAATACACTTTTGTTTATACCACTAGTGGGTCAGCATGGAAGGTGAATGTTAAACAATGATGATATATATATATATATATATATAAGCAAAATAGCTGGTTGTAAAATCTCAAGAAGAGATCAGAGTAGTAACTATACTAAAAAGTAAAGTTAGTCGCCACATCAAAGTGGTTGTTCCATGTAACCACCAGTAACCAGCTGGCAGACAATCTGCCAGGGGTTAGACTAGTAGTAACATGGGGCAGCCACTTTGATGTGGCAACTGACTTTACTTTATATATATATATATTATATATAAAATTTTTACAGTCTTTTCCTTGTAAAACTCAATATGTATTCTATTAAAAAGTATTGAATGACCCTTCAGTTTAATTCTAAATTATTTCTGTATATAACTTCACACAAACACACACACATATAGACAGACAGATATCTGTTCAGTTGTGGTTCTAATTTTACAGCAAGTTTGTGTGAAGGCGCGTGGCTTAGCGGTTAGGGCATTCGGCTCACAATTGTAAGGTCGTGTGTTCGATTCCCGGCGACACGTTGTGTCCTTGAGCAAGACACTTTATTTCACGTTGCTCCAGTCCACTCAGCTAGCAAAAATGAGTAGTACCTATATTTCAAAGGGCCGCCCTTGTCATGCTATGTGTCACGCTGAGTCTCCCTGAGAACTACGTTGGGTGTACACATGTCTGTGGATTGCTCAGTCAGTTGCACGTTAATTTCACGAGCTGGCTGTTCTGCTGATCGTATCAGCTGGGACCCTCGTCATCGTAACTGACGGAGTGCTCCTTACAGCAAGTTTAAAAGGGACACTTACTAACGTGAGGATGGGGTATCAAGACTGAGAAGATTCAAATCTATGATGAAATTCATGTTGGTTGAGAATCTGTCACACCAGATCACTCCCACTGCCCTCTGTGTTCAGATCCTGTTGAGATCAACTTTGTATAAATATGGTTATACACACTTTCTGGATACAATGCAGGCATAGCCATTTCATTGAGAAGTTTGTTTCCCAACCACATGGTCCTGGGTTCAGTCCCATTGCATAGAAACCTTGGGCATATGTCTTCTACAATGGCCCTAGGCTGACCAATGCCTTGTGAGTGAATTTGGTAAATGGAAACTGAGAGGAAGCCAGTTGTATATATATGTTGGTGTGTGTGTGTATTTGTATTGTTGTTGTCCCTCATCATTGTTTGATAACTGGAGTTGTTTTGTTTATGTCCCTATATTTTAGTAAAAGAGGCCAATAGAATAAGTGCCAGACTTTAAAGCGAATAAGGACTGGGTTGATTTGTTTGACTAAACCCTTGAAGGCTGAGCCCCAACATAACTACAATCCAATAACTAAAACAGATTCTGTGTGTGTGTGTGTGCGTGTGTGTGTGCGCACGTGTGTGTGTGTGTGTATGTGTAAAACTGTTGAAGTACCTCTCCACTTCTGTTCAAGACAGAAGTCATATTCTTCAGTAGAAATATCTGTAATATTGCCACAGTTCTAACTGATCCGAAGATAAGTTATTGTTGGTGTGAGGGTTAAGTGAGAGAAAAACTGAATGATAGAGAAGGGGCGTGAGATAGGCTGGATGGGTAAATGGGTAAGAAGTGAGAAAGAGAATGGGGGGGGGGCTACATTAACTGGATGATTGGATCTGGTGGGGTTGTGAAGAAGGGGGCGGGTGACTGGATGGATGCTGGAATGCGGGGAGGATAAGAGAGAAAGGGAGAAGGGGAAAGAGAAATGGATAGATTAATTGGATGTTAAGATGCAATGAAGAGACGGAGAAACAGCAGATAAACTGAATGGATGATTCGGTCTGATGAGAAGTGGGGAGGAAAGGCAGACGAGGTGCGGGAGGGGTAATAGGATGTGTGGAAGGAGGAGAAACAGATAGAAAGAAAAAGAGAAAGAGAGAGAGAGAGAGAGAGATTAAATCAATCAATGAAGGCCAAAATGTTACTTTGGTAATAAACTGAATATAATGAAGAAGTTGTGTATGTAATGGAAAAATGTATTTTAGAGGAATTTTATATATAACTGTACAGTGAAGAGAATTATAGCAGGCTGTGTCGATAAGACTCTGACCTCCAGGTCAAAAGACTGACAGCTTTTTCTCCCTGGCCAAGTCTACTTAACACTTAATGGGAACCAAAACGAATGTTGTTGTTTGCTCCCGGTCAGTGTCTTCAGTTGTGTACGACTGATAAAAATAATTCTGAAGATGTATCCTGAAAGTCATCACCAACATCACCATTGTTTTAACGTCCCGGTCCACATTTCCATGCTTGCATGGGGAGGACGGAGTTTATTGAGGCAGATTCTTTAACAGCTGAACACCCTGCCTGTTGCAAACTCTCACCTGTTTCCAAACAAAGGAATAGATTTTTCTCCTTGGCCAGACATGGTTTTGCAGAATTTGGGAAAAGAATGACACTGAACGTAATATTTCCTCTTGGCCAGATAAATTTTCATAGAAGATTGGAATGAATGACAACATTTGTACGATGAGGATATTTTCTCAAAACCGTCACATGATGTCAGCACAAGGAGAGAGAGAGAGAGAGAGAGAGAGAGACAGACAGAGAAAGAGAGAGAGGGACACACACACACACACACACAGTGGCCTACCAAATTCACTCACAAGGCTTTTATTCGCCTAGAGCTACAGTAAGAAGACACTATTCAAAGTTGCTGAGTTGCAGGACTGAACCAAAAACCATGTATTTGAGAAGCAAACTTTTGAATCATGCAGCCAGCTTGCACATCTATACTCACACACACACACATATGTGAAACATTTTAAGGGTCTCCCACCAGCCTCTTTGTGATTAAACATCTGTTCAGGCCAGAAACTGTATCTTTCAATAGAAATAATGATATTTTTATTTAGTGCCTCAATACCAACTATCTGTCAAGTCTGAAGATTATAAAGATAATTGTTGATGTGAGGGCTTCATTCTGCATAATCATCATCATCATCATCATCGTCGTCATTTAATGTCTGCTCTCCATGCTGTGGATATACAGAATAGAGAGAAACAGGGTAGGAGCAGATAGAGTGTATAGATGTATGACATGACTTTCTGTCAGCAAACCCCCACTATAACCCCCACATTGCCCAGTGAGAGAAGTATAAGCTATAATGCTGTTAAGACACCTCTGATGCTTGTGGTAGATTTGAACTCAAGACTTACACGATCTAGGTGTTAGTTAAACACCATACTTCTCTCAGCCATTTCACCTCTTTTACAGGACAAACATTTTATCACTCAGCTGTTGCAATTCTTTGCCATATGTCAGAATAGAGCAAACAGATGCAGAAATGTTAGATAAACATACAAACCAAAGGCATATCTCACCTCTCCCTCTTTCTAACACCACCCCTACCTTTGCTTTCATGATTATTTTCCTTATTGTCTTTAGTTTGTTTAATCTAAATTAGTCATCCTGTGCGCCACACCTGAGCATTGGAAGCACTACAAGTTTATGGTACCCTGCACATCTCGTGTGAAATAGTCACCCTTAGCTGGTTTTTTCTTACTTTGTAATTAAAGGCAAATTTAGTGTTACATTTTACTTGCTTCAATCACTGAATACAGCCATGTTGGGGGAACTGCCTTGAAGGGTTTTAGTTGAACATATCAACCTCTAGCGCTTATATTGTTTTAAGTCTGGTGTTTATTTTATTGGTGGGGCATGACAGACTCAGATGCACGCATGCACACACACACACACACACACACACATACTTGTCAGGCTTCCTTCCACACAGTTTATCTTTTACTTGTTTCAGTCACTGAACTGTGGCCATGCTGGGGCACCAACTTGAAGAATTTTAGTGGAATGAATCAACACCAGTACTTATTTTTAAAGATTGCTACTTTTTTTGTCAGTCCCTTTTGCTGAGTCGCTAAGTTATGGGAACGTAAACACACCAACACTAGTTGTCAAACGGTGACAGGAGGCAGGCGCGTGCGCACACACACACACACACACACACACACTCACACGTGTGTGCACATGACTGGCTTCTTTCAGTTTCTTCCTCACAAGACTTCAGTCAGTCTGAAGCTACAGTAAAAGGCATTTACCCAAGATGCAATGCAATGGGACTGAACTTGGAACCATGCCACTGATCCACACCGGCATCTGTAGTTTTCATCTATGAAATCCACTCACAAGGCATTAGCTGGCCTGGAACTACTGTAGAACACACTTTCCCAAGATGCTGTGCCATGGGACCGAACCTGAATCCACACGGTTGAGAAGCAAAGTTCTTAACTGTGCAGCCATGTACCCATGGTTATATTTTCAACATCACCCTCACCTCCCGCACACATACATTCATGCACATATATGATTAAAAATGAAAAAGTATTTTACTGTATATAACAATGACTTCATTTTTCTGGAAGAGTTTTATGAAAAACACAGATTTTAATAATCCATTTTTATTCTTCCAATCTGTTTTGTTCCTTGATACTTTTACAGATACAATTAAATTACATTCTTTTTACCCCTGAACAATGCATAGCTCAAAGTAATATGTACTGCAGACAACAGCTAAGCCTAATGATATCTGATAACCTTTCTTGCAGACAACCTGCTAAATATATAACTAAATCTCCCTTAAATCACACCTTATCTTATTAAAAAGCAAAAGTCAACATGTGATAGTGCTGCTGTTGTTGTTGGCACTCCGTCGCTTACGACGTCGAGGGTTCCAGTTGATCCGATCAACGGAACAGCCTGCTCGTGAAATTAACGTGCAAGTGGCTGAGCACTCCACAGACACGTGTACTCTTAACGTAGTTCTCGGGGATATTCAGCATGACACAGAGTGTGACAAGGCTGGCCCTTTGAATTACAGGTACAACAGAAACAGGAAGTAAGAGTGAGAGAAAGTTGTGGTGAAAGAGTACAGCAGGGTTCGCCACCATCCCTGCCGGAGCCTTGTGGAGCTTTAGGTGTTTTCGCTCAATAAACACTCACAACGCCTGGTCTGGGAATCGAAACCACGATCCTATGACCGTGAGTCCGCTGCCCTAACCACTGGGTCATTGCGCCTCCACTGTGATAGTGTAGTCCTAGATAAACTTTGTCTGGAAAACAAAATGGGATGTTTGTGGTTGAAATGTCTTTGATAATAGTTCTCCTTGATCAGCATTGATCTGGTGCTAACATCATTGTCACCATTATTTATTCTCACACCAAAAAGCAGTTATCAACCTGCTAGAAATAACAGCCAAATCCAAATCTCATGAATCACAGTCTACTCACCAAAAAGGAAGCAGACATTGGGTATTGTAGAAAAGACAGGATGGTCATGGAAAAAAATACTTTGCTCTTAGGTCCACTTGACTAGGGCTAAACAACACACCTATTCAAATTAGGCTTACCACACTATTCTGCCTTTAAGAGAATGTAAGAAGATACGAACGTAATTGTTTTGTAGGGTTGTATAATTAGCTGAAGGAAATTGTAAAATAACGAACACCCACACACACACACGCTTATGTGGAGAGAAAACACCTGTTAAATAGATGAATTAACTTTGCATTCACAATACATGTGCAAAATTTAATTATCCTCTCTCAGCAGGTGCCCCTTTTCATATGTGTTTAAATATAAATAAATGAAATGTGACTCCACTCTGACAAACCATTTCCAGTAAAAAAAAAAAGTACTTTTGAAATTCCAAAAGAAAAAAATGGTAAACAAATATATAAAAAAGAATCCATTATTCTCCAGTTACTTTATTCTCAAATAAATTCTTTGTAAATGTTTTCTGAATGTGTGTGTGTTTTTGTGCCCTTGTTAGTTCACCCATCCATCATTTGACAACTGATGTTGGTTTCTTTACATCCCTTTGACTTAACGGTGTGGTGAAGGTGACTGACAGAATAAGTACCAGACTTTAAAAGTAAATCCTGCGGGCAATCTAGTCAACTGCTCCAGTATGGCTGCAGTTAAAAGATAAAGCACCTTAGACTTGGAGCTTTCTCTGTGCGAAAATCCATGTTGGCAATTTCAAAGAACGGTTGGCAAATAGACTGTAAAACCTTGTGGATTGTTGACCAAGACAAGTCTTGAAGACTTGAATTATAGGAATGAAGGTAGGAGAATCAATTTTAAATGTGGTGTTTAGAAAGCAGTTGGAAGTGAGAAAGAAAGGGCCCATCATTTGGGTCTTGAAAAGACTGTTTGAGGATTTTGAATTAATGCCATGTATCATGGACAAATCACTCATCTCTAAGATATTTGGTTCTTACACAGTGCTCCCACTACTTCCAGCAGGGCTTGATTAAGAGACCCATAGAGGCCCTTAGCACTCAAAAGATTTTGGTACCTCCATATATAATTCGAAATGTAAACAATAATAAACCATAAAATGAATTTTTATTTTTCAAAATGAAACAAAACTAACAGTAAGATGGGAAATAATGTTTATTTTTGTATACTTCCACTTTATCTATATTTGAAAAGTTTCCTCTTAGATTTTTTAATTGCAAAATAAATCTTTAATCAGATTCTCAAAATTAATCTTACGTAAAACGTCTGCTTCTATACTTTGTAGAGATAAGGCATTCCGAATATTATCTTAGCAAGTTTAAAGTGATTTCTTTTGTGCCATAAACCATTTACCATTTCTATGGTGCCCCCCCCCCCACACACACACTTTCCTTGATGCTCTAAGCATGTGCTTATTTTGCTTAATGGTTAATTCAGCACTAACCTCTAGTGTTGAGCTGTGCTTTTTTCTATGGTAATCATAATATAGCTGAGTGGAATAGTCTAATGGAAGATAAATGTCCTAGCCATGGATATGGCATAGACTATGAACAGTGGCCTCTTTAAGTGGTTAGTGGTAAGCCAATACCCTACCATTTCAGCTAGTTTAAATTTTGGGTGTGAAACATATATTCTGGATGACATGTTTTGAAAAATATTTGGAAGAAAGATCGAATTCCCTTGTTGGGTAAGTATATATCAGAAGTTACAAATTTCTCATTACCAATTTTTTTCACATAAATTAGTCAATATGGGAAATAATAACAAATTTGGAACAACCATATTAAAATATCTGAATCATTAACATTTATTTATTTATTTTTATTGGTGTTTAAAGCTGTTTGAAATACAGTTTTACATAAAGCAATATTTACTAAGATCGGTGTTGGCTTGGCTGTGTGGTCAAGAAGCTCTCTGTGTAATCATGTGATTTTGGTATCAGTCCTACAGCATGGTACTTTGGCCAAGTGTCTTCTATTATGGCCTCAATCCAACTAATGCTTTGTGAATGAATTCATGAATTTGGTAAACAGAAACTGTATAGAAACCCTCTCTCTCTCTATATATATATATATGTATGTATATATATAAATTTGTAGTATAAGATATGGATTCAGAGAATCATGCGACTATCACAGAAAGCTCCTCCAACAGACTCGGCAAACAATCCACAGAGTAAACCAATCCAGAGATGTGTAATGCAGAATGTCCATACAGCTGAAATCCAGATCTAACGTATAGTCTGTGTCTGTTACCCCTCCCCCACGACACCACTAGAGAATTGGTGCTGGTTTGTTTATGTCCCTGTAACTTACTCTGTCAGTATCTTTTGCTGAGCTGCTAAGTACCAAACTTTAAAAGAAACAAAAAAAAAACAAAGAAAAATATAAGTACTGTGATCAATTTGACTAAAAAAACTTTCATAACAGTGCCCCAGCATGGCCACACTCAAATCACCAAAAACAAGTAAAATACAAGAGCACTCAGAGAGCACAGACCTCCATCAAGGCAACACCAATGTCCTCTCTGAAATAAACTCGACTGCTCTCACAAATGAGAATACTAAAAATGAACCTGGCCGCTCTCAAAAATTAAGTAAAAAAAACAGGAAAATAATCCAGAATCCTTGTTTGGTACCAGATCGATCCCAAGATCTAATCAGTTTGTGCCAGTCATAAGGCCAAACATTTCTGAAAGTTTCATTTAAATCCATCCAATGGTTCTTGAGATATCTTGTCCACGGACAATCAAACAAACACAACTGAAAACAATACCTCTGCCTTCACTATGGTGGAGGTAATAAAACATAGAGGTTACTGGAATTTCATGTAACAATTTATGTAACAAGATTTTGACAGAAATTTTAATTCAGAAATTATTGATTTGATATTGAAAGAATTGATTTTAATAGACATGTAGTAAATCTTTGGGAAATATTGAGTAATAGATAATTAGTGTATAGCAAATGAGCAGAAAGGACTGTATTAAAAACAAACATCATTTTGGAGGAAGGAAAATTAAGCTAAGTGTTTATCATGGCATCTGGAAGATAAGAGGTTGGTGGTGGGCTTGGAAGAGCTGTTGGAAGTGAAGAGAAGAGATATGAGAATGAAGGGGTTTTGACAGTGGTTGGCAGTATAGGTAGGAGATTCAGAAGAGCAGATGTCAGTTTAGTAACTATAGACTCAGAAGAAGGTCCCAGAACAATGGGTGGAGTAATATCTAGATTGTTTTGTCAGTATGATAGCTTTTCTAAGTGTATATGCGTTTGTTGTGTGGACATACACTTCTGTGTGTGTGTGTGTGTGTGTGTTCATGTGTATTTACATTAGAACACACGAAGCACTGCAGCTGATCTACCGAACCAAGCTTGATAAATAAATAAATAAAAGAAATGCTTTTGTATTGAAACTTTAGGCCTGACTTTCAGTGCTGCTAACCCTAATCTATGAAACCGCTTTAAAAGTAACTAAACTCCAGCAATAAAAGTAACTACTACTCCAACATCAAGACTGAAATCGTTGATTTAAAATTAATAAAGTGTAAAAATTCATGAAGTCGCTTTATGGCAATTTGAACTGCTAAAAATAATAGCAAAATATTCTCTCAAATCGCATTTTATCAACCAAAAATGAAGCATGGGTTAGATTGAAATGTAAGGTTGAAATTCTTAGGACTATCAACCTCATGAAGATAAATAGTTTGGCTGTATGGCTAAGTCTGCTTCCCATCCATGAGGTTTTAGGTTCAGTTCCACTGCATGGCACATTGGGCAAGTGTCTTCTATAATACTGGGATCCAAAACTTTGTAAGGGGATTTAGTAGATGGAAACTGAAAGAAGCCCATATATGTATGCAGCTATGTATATGTGTGTCTCCTTGTCTTGGCATTATGCATCAGTTATAAACGAATGGTACTATTATACAATGTCCATCCAAGGGGAAATATTACTGTTTCTTGGAAACAGTTGAAGGTGGGAGGCAGGAAGAGCATCCAGACATAGGAAATTTACTGAAATGAATTCCATCTGGTTTATGCAAACAGGGAAAAATGAACTTTAAAACAATAACGATTATCTTTAATTTGTTTCAGTCGTTAGGTGGCTATGCTGGAGCATCACTTTAAAGAGTTTTTAGACAAATGAATTGACCTCAGTACTTCTTTTTTAAAGCCTGATACTCAGTCTATCAGTCCCTTTTGATGAATCACTAAGTTACGACGATGTAAACTAATCAACACCAGTTGTCAAGCAAGTGGCGGAGGACACACACGAATACAAAGACACATACATACACATATATATGATGGGATTCTTTCAGTTTCCCTCTACTAAATTCACAAGGTTTTGGTTGGCCTGAGGCTATTTTAGAAGACATTTACCCAAGGTACCATACAGTGGGACTGAACCTGGAACCATGAGATTGGAAAGCAAACATCTTAGCATGCAACCATGCCAGCACCTATATATGATGATGATGATGATTTGCATACACACCAGAACATCATGTAGAAATAATATATCTGAAATCTCAAAGATGGAGATGGATGTGGTTGGAATGTGTTCAATTCTAAGTCAAGACTTATTTGGTCAAGGACAATCCAGGGATTTAACAACAACAAGATAAATTGTAAAATCATTACCAACAAACTAATCAGATGAATCTTAAAAATAATGTCCAACACTGTCTCTTTTCTGTTCATATGAATAGTCTGATATTTATGTTCTAATCTATTAAGTTGGATTCTTAGAATCTCTCTGTCTAGAGACTTAGCAGTAGTGTTGAAATCATGACAAACAGTGATTTGGAACCAAAATAATTGCTATTTACAGTTATGGTTTTCCAAATATCCCCTACTCAGGAATAAAAAAAAAAAAATTATAGCAACCTTTTACTAAAACCAAATAACATCTGCTGAAAATAACTCCACCCTGAAATTCTACTCCTTAGAATGGCAATTCTTAAACTATAGGTTGCAATGTAATTCTTAAAGGGTTGCGAAGACAACAATCTTTTACTTTTGAAATATTTGATAAAATGTAAAATATTCATGAATATGTTACATAAGCCACAAGCAAAATGGCTACAACACAACATCATAACATTCATTGCAAATAAAAACTGACAAAAAAAAATTCCCTGAGAAAACTACTGAATGTTAATTTTATTAAATTTTTGGAAAATTGCTTTTTGTTTAAATATTAAAAGAGGGGACATAGAAAAGGATTATTGATTTTGCCAATGGATTATAATAGTAAAAGGTTGTAGTCACCTCTCTAGAACACAGAGGTGAAATGTGCCATTATTAAGATTTTTGAATGGAGAAGTTCAAGATTTTGACATGCACCAAAGAGTTACATCAAACAATGAAAAGATGCTGTCAATTGCAAAAGGTGTGACCAGATTGTATAAGAGTGAAATCAATATATATATATATATGCGTGTGTATATAAATAAAACAACTGGTTTGACATTAGGAGATCCTAGTTCCTGTGGAAGATTTTAAATACCACCTGGATAAGTCTCCCTTCCAGCATCATCAGTATAGAGTAACCATCAGGGACTCACTGGGCTTATTGATTACACACACTCACACACAGTCATTGAAAGAGTCTATGCCAGGGCAGAGAACCCTATTTCATGCTAGGGATGAAGTGTCTTCATGTAAGAACTTGTGAAGTAAGGACATTTATACTGAAAAAATTAACTTTTAATTCTACAAACTGACAGGAAATCAAAATTAGAAACACAGTCAAATCAAAATCAAAATGAAAATTGTAGTTCTGGCCGATGCCAGTGCCGCCCAAATGGCACCCATACTGGTGGCACGTAATAAGTACCACTCAAGCATGGGTCGATGCCAGTGCTGCCTGACTGGCTCCCTGTGCCTGTGACATGTAAAAAGCACCATCTGAACGTGGTCGATGCCAGTCCCCACCCCAACTGGCTCCTGTGCTTGTGGCATGTAAAAAGCACCATCTGAACATGGTCGATGCTAGTCCCCACCCTGACTGGCTCCCTGTGCCTGTGGCATGTAAAACGCACCATCTGAACATGGTTGATGCCAGTCCCTACCCTGACTGGCTCCCATGCCAGTGGCATGTAAGAAGAACCCACTACACTCTCAGAGAGGTTGGCATTAGGAAAGGCATCCAGCTGTAGAAACCTCGCCAGATCAGACTGAGCCTGGTGCAACTTACTGGCTCGCCAGTTCCCAGTCAAACCATCCAACCCATGCCGGCATGGAAAGTGGACGTTAAATGATGATGATGATGATGATAGGAAAGCAGTACATTTTGAATTCCTGTTGCTTATTGTGAAGGCACTTGGCCTGGTGGTTAGGGTGTTAGTTATCTTTTACTTGTTTCAGTCATTAGACTGCGGCCATGCTGGGGCTCTGCCTTGAAGCATCTTTAGTTGAATGAATTGTCCCCAGTACTTCTTTCTTAAAACCTAGAACTTATTCTATCGCTCTCATTTGCCAAGCCACTAAGTTACAGTGACGTAAACACACACACACATGAAAGAAGCCCGTCGTTTCCGTCAACCAAAACTACTCACAAGATTTTGATAGGCCCAAGGCTAATGCAAGACACTAGCCCAAGGTGTCACGCAGTGAGACTGAACCTAGAACAATGTGGTTGGGAAGCAAGCTTCTTAACACACAGCCACGAGCATGCCTATTTAATAGAATTTTCTTTAAAGATGACATGAATTTGAGGGCATTCTAAGACTGGTGATTATTATAATTGATGTTTATTGTAAACATTTCACTGGTCAGTGCCTGCAGGATAATCTTGTGTGGTGTAAAATAAGAACTAAAGGTGGTTGCAGAAAAATCTGAGGTCAGTTCTGATTGAACAAACATGTGATTAACCTGTCTGAAGCTGCTCCTAATTCTAAGACAGAAATTTGTCCTATTTTAAAGTGATTTAAATTAAAACCTTCAATCAAAATTTCATATTAATTCATGTTCAAACCCTCAGCTTAATAATGACTAAGTAATTTCCCCAAATTCTTAATAATTTTTAAAATAAATTAAAACACAAGCAGCATGTTTTAACAGAAATATGGCAACGGAAAGGTTACATATCTCGGCCGTGATCAATTTATCTATTTTTCAGGCATAGTGTATCTTGGATTACATTATCTAATTTGTCATTTCGCCTTTTGCGATTTCACAGATTTAGCTGTTATTTCTAGCAAACCAAGCGTTGAGGCTTCTTCGAAAGCCTGTTAGATTTAAACAAGATCCGTTTGGCTCCATATACAAAGAGTTCTAAAATGTTTGTATTTATTAACACAGACATACTGGCTGCGTACAGTTAATGAGATGGATTACTGACCTCGGAGTTATGAGTTCAATTATTCTTACAATCGAAGAACACGATTCTATTTGCTTACACATTTCTTCTCTGAAGAGCCGCACCTAGATTATTATTCGTCTCCACCTCACCTTATGTCACACACATTTATACTCCTGTTTGTTTACGTTTCCTGGTCCGACTCATACTGACACAGACTATCACCAGCTTACCAATTCTTGTGACTAAACTTAATAATAGGATTACACCCACTCCTTTTTATGGTTGAGTAGCCACTTTATAAAACTGACTCCAACTTAGATAGATATATAGATAGATAGATAGATAGATAGACAGACAGACAGACAGACAGACAGATAGATAGATAGATAGATAGATAGACAGACAGACAGACAGACAGACAGATAGATAGATAGATATGTGTGTTGGGATCAATAATACGCCAAAATTAAATTTTGGAGGAAACAGTTTCTTTTAGCATGGAATTAAATATGTATAAATAGATTTTTATAATTGTGTGTGTATACATATATGCATGTGTATATATGTGTGTGTGGTGGGAGAAACGTTAGTATGTGTATATGTATATCTATGTACATCTCGGTCTCTTTAGTTCACTCGTTCTCAATCTCTGTGTATGTATGTTACACGTGTACGCTTGTATGTTGATTCACGTATGTATGTATGTATACATGCACATACGCGTGCGCGTTTATCCACACATCAACACGCACATTCGCGCGCGTCTAATTTCATATAAACGATGGGGAAACTTTTTTTTCCTCCTCAGTCCTTAATCGATACTCTATGATGCTAGACCCTATTATAAACGTATAATATCTGTATTATATCAGTATATCTACTAAACTGTACCAGTGTTCGCTTAATTATTTGCTGTTCTGCGTCTTTTTTTTTTCTTCATTCTCTTCTCTTCTTTCTACAACTTTACCGAAGCGTTTTTAAAACCTCATTCAGCATCATCGTAAGAGGTTTTTATATCCACTGTTTGATTATTCACTTCATGGCCATGCTCACACGCAACATCAAACAATACAGCATGAAATCTGCCTCTATCTACAACTATCATCACACAATCAACTACTACACACACATCTTCCACCTAACGCCACCATCACCACAATCACCACACCTATAGGGATACTATAGACTTCAGCTTGGCACCCCTCCAACTCTCTCTCTCTCTCTCTCTTTTGCAGTCTATCTGTCTCTCTCTGTCTTTCTTTTTCTCCTTCAGTCACATTCAGTAAATTCTAACTGTGGTGCCGAGTCGTTCCGTGCCGGTGGTGTGGTGCCGATATCGTACTGTGTGCCATGCAAGTCCGTTTATATAGCACTGGAATCAAAGCTTGTAATACTGTGACTTGACTGAAGGTGGGACGTGACCGAAAGAGTGGGAGTAGCAGAAGACTGGTCTGTTTTGTTGATAGTAGGAGTTTTGACATCTTTTACTCTAACTCTTTCGCTCTCTTTCTCTCGCACTTACTTTCTATCTGGTTCTCCCCGCCTCTTTGAGAAACGGGAGTGGGTGTGAGTTCTGCTTGCATGTCTTAGTCCCAGAGGAAGACCACCACATTTACTATTCTTACTCCTGTTGTGGAAACAATTGCTCTTGTTAGCAGCGTGCAACTTGCTACTCCAATGGAATGATGACACTATTCTGTAGCTGTGCCAATTCCCTCTCTTCAGATGAACAAGGTGAGAACATTTTCGGCGAATTTCGCTTTCCTTTTCTATTATTGTTCATTGTTTTGTTTTTCTTGTTTCATGTCTTCATTCACCCCTTTCACCCGGTCTTCTCATGTTTTCTTACCGATGTTTTCTTACTATAAGTGCTTACGAGGCTGTTTGAATACCGGTTA
Source organism: Octopus bimaculoides (assembly GCF_046866305.1). Lineage (NCBI taxonomy): Eukaryota > Metazoa > Mollusca > Cephalopoda > Octopoda > Octopodidae > Octopus > Octopus bimaculoides. The sequence continues at coordinate 23,108,720 of NC_142928.1, forward strand.
AGAATGTTTGTATTGTTTCTCTTACCTACACCATTATCATCACATCCATCAGCGTTATCATCATCGTTACAACCTATATCACAACCGTGCCTCCTCTTCGTACAGGTTTGAAATCGGTGCTCTTTCTCTCTGTCTCTTTCTTTCTTTCTTTCCTCTTTCACTTCCATTCTTCCTCAAGATTCTCTTTCATTCATTCACCCACCCTCTATTCTATTTTGGCTAACTTTGAATCGCTAACACTGGATTTTAGAGGAGAAAGTATCTGAGTATTGTCATGATGATGGTGGTACTAAGAATCGTTGCTGCTAGGTTTGTAATGGTGATGGTAAAGATTATACTAAGTTTGTGATGATGATAGTGGTGGTGATGATGATAATATTAAATCAGTGATGGTGGTGGTGGAGGTAGCGATGATACTAAATTTGTGATAAGGATGGAGGTGACGATGGTAACAGCGATGGTGCTAAGTTTGTGATGATATTGACAATGATGCTGCTGGTAGCGATTTTACTGAGTTTGTAACGATGATGATGGTGATAGCAATAATTCTAATTGCTAGCGATGATATTAAGTTTGTGGCGGTGTTGATGGTAGCGACGATGATAGTGATATAATAATGATGGTATTTGTACACAAGTTGTGGGTTGTACTCAAGGTAATATTGGCACTGTCTGTGATAATGATGGTGACGATGAGGATGATGATGATGATGGTGATGATGTAAAGTTTGCCAGTACTATTTCCTTATTTGCATCTGGCACTGTTGATAGCATGCTGTGTTATTTGCATGGCTGCGTGGTTTATGGTGCAACATTGCTAGTTCAGCCAAATCAATAATGTAGTGGTGGTGGTGGCGGTGGTTTTGGTTTTGAGGGTGGTGGCGGCGGCAGTTGTGGTCATTGGTAAACTTATGTCAAGCATTTCAGTACTGTTAAGAAAGAAGATGGAATGGAACGATGTAACAGTAAACAAAGACAGGCGGAGCAGCTCAAAAATATTTGTGAGACGACTGCATATGTTTTGGATGTGCATATTATACTTCGCATCCACATATAAACATGCATAAGCTGACATTGAAAAAATGCCGAGCAGATGGAACACTTGCTTGTAAATAGAATAATGAAAGAAGCTTACATGTAAATATACAAACATTGTCACACTTGTCACGTCTGAGAGCAAAATTCTTGTAAAATTCTGTTGAAAGTAGTAAGAATGCTTTCTTATTCTTACGAGCGTCAAGACGTATCAGGGAAGCAACATACGTGCAGACACATACACACATGTGTGTCATTGTGTGTATATGAATACAGGGGAGTGTATTTGTGTATGTATTTGTGAGTGATTGTGTGTGTGTATGTGTGTGCATGTATAATCGTATGTATGTATGTGTGTGTGTGTGTATGTATGGTATGTGTGATTGAATGTGTATATGTGTATGATTGTATGTGTTTGTGTATAATTGTATGTGTATATATGTGTATATAAATGTGATTGTGTGTGTGTAATATCACACACACACACACACACACACACACACACACACACACACACACACATATATATATATATCTGTGTGTGTGTGTGTTTAAGTATTTAATCTATTAGATCTATATGAGAATTTCATACCGGTACATGTGTTGATATAATTAACTAATAAATATCAAAGATCTTCATTGGACATGAAAGCAGAGCATAGATCTAATGTTAATTAATAAAGTATAAATACACAGAGCATATCTAAATAATCACATGGTTCATAGCTGCTTCACTAATGAGATGAAGAACAAAAGTCCACTTTAGACAAACACTGCCAATAGACCATTCAGCTGATTGGCAAAAAAATTACTGTCCATCTACTTGAACAACTACCACTCCGTAGATGTGCTGTGTCTTCTCCTCAACCTCTTGTACTACTACAACGATTGCTTCTCTTCTGAACTTAGTAACCTGCCCACTACTTTTGTCCTTGCCTACTCTTATCCCCTGTATCTCCTCTTTTTGTCATTCTGATGTGTTCTCATTGCTCCCAGGTCTTGTTGTAAATGGGTGTGGCTGTTTGGTTAAGGAGCTTACTTTGTGAGCATGTGGTTTTCGGTTCAATTCCACCATGCAGTACCTTGGTTAAATAAAGTGTCATCAGCTGTAGCTTTGGGCAGACTGATGCCTTGTGAGTGAATTTGGTAGACAGAAACTGTGGCAGTCCTTTGTGCGTGTGTGTGTGTATAAGTGTGTGTGTGTGTAAGTGTGTGTGTGTATATATAATGTGTGAGTATATATGTTTGTGTATGTGTATTGGAGCCTGGTATAGCCTTCTGGCTTGCCGGTCCTCAGTCAAACCGTCCAACCCATGCCTACATGGAAAGCGGATGTTAAACGATGATGATATATGTATGTGTCTGTATCTGTTTGTCAACCCCACCTCTGTTTCACAATCGGTGTTGGTTTGTTTATGTCCCCATAACTCAGAAGTTTGGCAAAAGAAATCAATAGAACAATAGACTTAACAATGATTAGTACTGGGGGCAATTTGTTCAACTAAAACCCTTTAAGGTGGTGCTCCAGCATGACCACTGTCCAATGACTGGAACAAGTAAAAAAAGAAGATAGAAAGATAAATCACTCTTTTCCTGTTTCTAGAATCCCCACCCTTTCTATGCTGTTGTTTAACCCCAGGTCAGAGCTGAATGAGTAGACATATGACCGAAGGCATTCTACCCTTGATCAGCCTGTCTTTTCAAACCTAGTTTATTCCATGATTAACAGCAGTCAATATCAAATTTTCACATTGGTTTTATTAACCTTTACCCTTTACCTTCTCCTTGTTCCAGTTACAGGATTCAGGTAATGTCAGGGCACTGTCTTGAAGGGTTTAGTTGAGCAAATTGATCCCAGTACTTATTTTTAAAACTTGGTACTTATTCTATTGGTCTCTTTTGTTGAACTGCTAAGTTAAGGACTGTCAACAAATATCGGTCGTCAAGAGATGCAGTTGGGTGGACACAAAGATATACACACACAAGCACACACACACACACACACACAAACACACACACACACACACACACACACACACACACACACACACACACACACACACAATATGCTTTCACACAACTTCCGTTTAACAAATTCAATCACAAGGCATTGGTTGGTCCACAGCTATAATAGAAGACACTTGTCCAAAGTGTTGCACTGTGGAATTGAACCTGAAAGCTTGTAGTTGCAAAGTGAGTTTAAAAAAAAAAAAATTTTGTATGTGTGACATGAGAGAAATTTGGCTGCTCTTTCTAGCAAATAGAGCACAAACTAAGGAGGTCCCTTGTTGTTTAATCCTCAGCTAGCTCTAATTAAATAGCCATGTGATTAGAAGGCATTCAATCATTACCATTCCATCTTTTTCCTATGTGCAGGGAACCCGTCAATCATATTATCTACTGCATCCCTTTTTAAGATGGTAGGGCACGATCAAAAAAGATTTGGTTTCTATTTCTAGTGGATCAACCAGCCATGCAGATGTTCTTGTGTTGGTTTGAGTTTCCCTCGTATATACTCTTTGGCATTGACCTTCAGTCGTTCCAACTAAGCCTCAACCATATTGATATCAGCAGTCTGTGATGGGGAGGGGCTATCATAATTATGGGCACTGCCCGACCTCCTCTTCCTT
>NC_142928.1:23114883-23149883 GCF_046866305.1 Octopus bimaculoides
ACACACACACACACACACACACACACACACACACACATATATATATATATATATATATGCACACACACATATATATAGTTTCTATCTTTTACTTGTTTCAGTTGTTAGACTGTGATCATACTTGGGCATTATCTTTGAAGAATTTTTAGTGGAATGAATCAACTGTAGGTTTAATTGTTTTTTTGTTTTTTTAACCCTGGTACTTATACTATCAGTCTTTTTTGCCGAACTGATAAGTTGCAGGGATGTAACTTGTCAAGTGGTGGGTGGAGGGCAAACGCACATAGATATACATACGATGGGTATCTCTCATTTTCCATCTACCCAATCCACTCACAAGGCTTTGGTCAGCTTGAGGCTATAGTAAAAGACAGTTGCTCAAAGTGTCACACAGTGGGACTGAACCAAGAACCATGTGGTCTGGGAGCAAACTTCTTACCATGCAGCCATGCCTGTGCCTATATATATATATATATATAAATATATATATATAATCATCATCATCATATGTCCATTTTCCATGCTGGCATGGGTTGGACGATTTGACTAAGGACTGGCGAACCAGATGGCTGCACCAGGCTCCAATCTGATCTGGCAGAGTTTCTACAGCTGGATGCCCTTCCTAACGCCAACCACTCTGAGAGTGTAGTGGGTGCTTTTACCTGCCACCGGCACGAGGGCCAGTCAGGTGGTACTGGTAACGGCCATGCTCAAAATGGTGCTTTTTATGTGCCACCTGCACAGGAGCCAGTCCACCCTGAAAAAATGAAAGGCAAAATCAACCTCAGTGGAATTTGAGCTCAGAACCTGGAAGAAATGCAGTTAAATGTTTCGTCCAACTCACTAATGATTCTGCCAACTTGCCACATATGAGTGATTAAAATTAATAATAGTAGTTATTTAAGACTTTCAGCATAAAACAACAAATTTATGACAGGAACAGTGTATAGTAGAAGAAATTGAACTGCAATATGATAGAGTTCTTTATTTTATCAACCTTGCTAGAGAGAACAACAAAGTTTGCTACATTAATGTTTGAACTTAGAATGCAAAGGGTCATGCATGACTAAATGCCAACAGGCTTTTAGTCATGCATGTCCCTTTATATATTACATGCTTTTTTCCTGGCAACTCTGCTGATCTCTACTTTTTTGTCATCCACTGCTCATCAAATAAAAGTGATTTCCAACTTTTCTTCCCAACTCACAAATGAAAATCAGTTGAATGGACTCCCCGTGTAATGGTTTCTGATTTAGACTCATGACCAACATTTTTCAGAAGAGGGGATCAGTTGATATCATCAGCTACTTTTTATCACCCTTTAAAGGATGAAAACTGAAAGATTCTTCTTCCCCTTATGCATGCTTTCTATTTTATTTTTTTTTTTGTACCTGTATTTCAAAGGGCCAGCCTCGTCACACTGTGTCACGCTGAATATCCCCGAGAACTACGGTAAGGGTACACATGTCTGTGGAGTGCTCAGCCACTTGCATGTTAATTTCACAAACTGGCTGTTCCGTTGATTGGATCAACTGGAACCCTCGACGTCGTAAGCGACGGAGTGCCAACTGGACTGGACTGGACTGGACTGGACTGGACTGGACTGAACTGGAACTTTCTATTTTATTCCTTCAGTAAGATGGTTTGTATATGCAGCCATTTGAGATAGGAATTACTTTAGGTGTGTTTAGTAAGTCTTAAGGGAAAGTGGCTGCAAAGTTTCAGTTGCATATGTAAGATATACTTTCATTAGCATCGTTATTATATGCATTTGAAAATATTAAGCACCAGAAAAGATACCAAAAATAGTGATGAGGATATTTTGCAGTAAGCCCATAAAAATCTCTACTTGATCAATTGTGGCTGTCACGCTCATCATGATTGTCATCATCATCACCGTTGTTGATATTGTTATGCTAATCTTATACATTTTAATGTTTGCCTTTCTACACTATCATGGGTTAGACAAGGATTTATAATAATAATAAACAATTACACATACAAATACAAAAAAGTGAGCTAAGGGAACTAACTTAAGTGTGTCAATGCCAAGAATTTGAATAATTCTAGGAGGTGGTGATGTCAGGAATGGAGTCCACAAAAAATTTTCAATGAATTGAAATTTGCCTTTTGGAGGAAAGAAAACAAAAATCTTGCAAAATATTTAACCACTAAAATAATAATAAAAAAAATAAATGAAATAAAGACTAAAAATAAAAAGATAATTAATTCAGAATTAATTTCACAGAAAATTAAATTTTCATGTAAGGAGAAGGGGAGAAAATTTGATCTTTGTTAGCTGGCATAGTAATGGCTACAGTTATGTAAACATGTGTGTATATATGTGTGTATATTTGTATTTATGTGTGTGTAAGTGTGTATCTAAATGTGTATGTGTGCATATATATATATATATATATATATATATATATATATGTGCATATATATATATATATATATATATATATAGAGAGAGAGAGAGAGAGAGAGAGAGATGCTTGTGTGTATGTATATGTGTGTATATTATGTCATACATATATAAGTTCTTCTCAGACAGTAAATATATACCCAACTCTATATTATTGTGTGTGTTTGTCTATTATCATCATATATATATATATATATATATATATATATATATGGGAGAATATACAAATAATAACAACAGGCGAGGACAGGTGGTGTAAATAACAAAAGTATATATTAGTATGACGCTCGGGAATACGGAAAGTCTTTGACGTTTCGAGCTACGCTCTTCAACAGAAAGAATGCGGAGACAAGGAGACAAACAGTCCAGATCCAGAAGGAAAGAAGGTAGAATCCAAAAGTTGGTAGTGTGTGATGAGAGGAGACAGGATTAGCTGGTGATATATATATATATATATATATGTATATATATATATATATATATATATATATATATATTTCATTGTTTTTAATTGATACATTCTTCATAACACTATTAAGTAAAGCAAAGAAAATTATGTAAATTTATGTTCATAAGCCTGATAATAGTAATGATAATGATGACTGGGTTATGAATAGGCTGGTGATAGACATTGATTACTTTTTGATAATTGTTCAATAATAAAGATGATGGGTGGGTGGGTGAGTGGTGTTAGTGTTTAGCCACAGGTCAATCTTGATTGAGCTGACATATAATCAAAGGCTCTCCAGCCATGAACACCCTGTTGTTTGAGAGGGTATATCTAGGGTATCTTTCACTTATATAAGATAGCGTGATGTGATTTGAGAGGGATTTAGCTATTATTTCTTGGAAAATTGGTAGAGTGGGGGACAAAAATGACTTTGCAGTAGTTCTTTGTTACATTGTTAGTTCAAGTCCCGTTAATGTCAACTTTGCTTTTCATCTTTCTGGGATCAATAAAATAAAGTATCATTCAAGTGCTGGAGTCGATATAATTGACTTTAGCCTTTGGCCCAAATTTTTGATCTTGTGCCCATGTGAGAAATCAATAATTATTCATTGAAGTTAGGCTAACAGAGTTCACCTTAACAGACTTGGTGTGTAGCAGAAGCAGCAAAGTGTTGCATTATGGTATTTAGTTATGTGTTTGCCACTGTCCTTCGCACTCATCTGAACTTACTTACCTACCTATATTTACTTATATTCACCTTCCTGTAACTTGAGAGGATATCGAGACACATCTTCACCATCTTTTTTTTTTCCAACTGAAGTTACAATATAATTCTCTATAGCAAGTTGCTTGTTCCTGTCTCTTTATCATACTTTAGTCTCTCATCACCTGGCCTAAAGCCACCTCCCTCAATACTACTCCCAACTCAGTTGAGGAGGGTCTTGTCTTGTGAGTTACTTGGTGACCCCACCCTCCACTAGAGCTGGTGTTTCATAAAAAGCACCCAGTACAGTATGTGAAGTGATCGGCATTAGGAAGCATATCCAGCAATAGAAACAAAGCCAAAGCAGACATAGGAGTTTGGTGCAGTCCTCTGTCTGGCTCGCCAGCTCCTGCAGAATTGCCCAACCTATGCCAGCATGAAAATGATGGTAATGATGTTATGAGTTCAGTTGCTGACTAGGTAAACTAGGTGGTCACTTAGAACACTGAAATTTGGGGACGCCAGGCAAACTATGAACAATTTAAACACAGTTTCTTAATCTGACTAAAAATATGTAAACTTTATAACAAAGAAAGTAAGGGAAATCACATTTGAAACTGAAGAGGTTAGAAGACAAGGGTTGGTTGATTGGTTGGTGGGGTAAACAGGAGGGCCATGTTGTGCTATGGCCTATCACATCATTTGTCATGAAGCATTTCAAATTTTGTAAACAGAATTACTCAGTGATACATATGATAATTGTTTCAAATTTTGGCACAATGCTAGCAATTTTATTAAGTGAGGGCTAGTCAATTACATCGACCTCAGCACTTGATGGGTACTTTGTTTTATCAACCCCAATATTTGATTGGTATTTCGTTTAATTGACTGTGAGAGGACGTAAAGCAAAGCTGACCTTGGTGGTAATTGAACTCAGAATGCCAAGAGCTGGAACAAATGCCACAAAGCATTTTCCGACAGTTAAGCGACTCTGCCAGCTAATTACCTTCATGATGCATGTGGTATGTGTAGATTTTTTGATTGCAAGTTGATTATAATTTGGTGTATTTTTCAGCTAATGTTTAAAAAGAAAATTACTGCAAGAAGTTATACAGTTAGAGAAGGGGGTGCACATTCTAAGGTTGAGAGAAGGGGTACTTATTGTAGGACTCTAAGAAAGGGGTGCAAATTATATGACTATGCGAAGGGGGGGGGGCACTTATTGTAGAGCTGGGAGAAGGGGACGCATATTGTAAGGCAGCAGGCCTGTGGTGCTGAATACTCTAGTGACAACCATGCCCACTGGTATTGTTATATGAAGTACCAGCTTAGTACAAGTTTAGCAGTCGAGTTCTAGTGTTGTAGTAAGGCTGTCAGAGTGGACCAATACAATAGATTGCTTTCTATCTCTATAAGTTCATCGAAGAAGAAGTCATCGAAGAAGAAGTCATCGACCCTTCTAGGCCTGTAAAATTAATGTAGTTGATGACCAATCTATGTATTCTTTTATTCTTTTATTTGTTTCAGTCATTTGACTGTGGCCATGCTGGAGCACCACCTTTAGTCAATCGAATTGACCCCAGGACTTATTCTTTGTAAGCCTAGTACTTATTCTATCAGTCTCATTTGCTGAACCACTAAGTTGCAGGGATGTAAACACACCAACATCGGTTGTCAAGCGATGGTGGGGGTACAAACACAGAAACACACACACATACATGCATACATACATACATACATACATACATACATACATACATACATATATATATATATATATATATATATATATATATACGATGGGCTTCTGTCAGTTTCTATCTATCAAATACACTCACAAGGCTTTGGTCAGCCCAAGGCTATAGTAGAAGACACTTACTTGCCCAAGGTGCCATGCAGTGGGACTGAACCCGGAACCATGTGGTTGGTAAGCAAGCTACTTACCACACAGCCACTCCTGCACCTATGTATGTCCAGTGTTTATAGAAAATGTGTGGACATAGAAGGAAGTTCAGACAGATATTGCTGTGGGGAAGAAGAAGAAATTAATGAAATGCTTAGCACAGGGCTCAGTCCAGTTAAATTATACCCCTTCCCTGCCCATGAACAGACAGACCCAGCAAATTTATGGCTTTGTTCCAATATGAGAAATCGATATATTTAGTTTTACTATCATTGTTCTAAGGTTCAAAAACAGTACACAGTTACAATATATCTATCATCTCTCTCTCTCTCCTTTTCTCTCCCTCTCAAATACCAGTTAAACAATGGGGAATTGATTTTATTTTGTATAGTAAATTATATTTATTCAAATCAGGGCAGTCATGGTTAGCAGAATTTAGTGAAATTGTTAGGGTATAGGCTTCAAGGCATCTTATTCAGTGTACTTAATGTCTTGGGCGTAAATCCTACAGAAGTGAATAAATAAATTAAAATTTTTATTTTATTTCTTCTGGCTTGATGAAATAACATTCAGTTATTTGGGCTGATTCAATCAAATTTACTCCTCCTCCTCCAACAAAAATTGGAAATCAATAATTCGTTTTATTCAAGAAATAGAGATTCGATAGAGTAAGATATCATGCTGTGTGCTCAGTAGTATCACATTCAGAGGTTTCTCTGATATGAGTTCAAACTTCACCAAATATTATTTTTACTTTCTTTTGAAATTATGAATATACTACTTGTATATCATCATCATCGTTTAACGTCCATTTTCCATGCTAGCATGGGTTGGACGATTTGACTGAGAACTGGCAAGCCAGAAGGCTGCACCAGGCTCCAATCTGATCTGGCAGAGTTTCTACAGCTGGATGCCCTTCCTAACACCAGCCACTCCGAGAGTGTAGTGGGTGCTTTTACATGCTACCGGCACGAGGGCCAGTCACACGGTACTGGCAACGGCCTCTCTCAAAAGGTGTTTTTTACGTGCCACCTGCACGGGAGCCAGTCCAGCGGCACTGGCAACAACTTCGCTCGAATGATTTTAAGTATATACGCAAAATATGTATATTCTACAAACGTAAAATATGTCTGAAAGATAAGGAGTGGAATGGGTAAAATAAAAGACAACAAACATTTCATAACAAGCTGAAGTTTCTTACGTAACAAGTACTGAACACAAAACAGCTTAGTTAATCTTCAGTCTTTGTTACCCCAACATTTTTCATATACATTATCCATACTTTATATGCTATTGACTATGTACCATTATCAAATGTCAAAATTGTCACCTTTCACTGACAGTATTTTCTTCATATTTTACCATTAAAACTCTGTATTTACCTCTCTCTAGCTTGCCAGTCATTTAAAGATCTGTCAGAAAATTAAAATACTTAACACTTATAATATTGGACAGCTCTAGGCCCCCATACATTTATACATCACACAACCCACCCTATCATCTTTTCAACTGAATCCCATTTTCTCAACTCTGTCATTAATCCTTTCCCTGTCCCCTCTCATTCCTTGCCTTGCTTCCCCATCTTTTCCTCTTACACATCCTGCATCCCTCCACTTAGGATCATTGCCCATTCTCTTTTATGCTCCCTCAGTTATGGGGGCAACTTTAGGCCCTTAGCCCTGAAAATCATGAGGTAATAAACACTGGTATTGGTAGCACAAAAAAGAAACAAACACCCAGTGTAGTCAGTAAAGTGGTTGGTGTTAGAAAGGGCAACCAGCTGTAGAAACAATGCCAACTGTCGATGCATGACATAGTCCTTTCACTTGTTGGATCCTGACAGACAGTCCAGACCATGTACACATGGAAGATGGCCATTGGATGATGATGATCATGATATTGTCAGGATTGTAGCATGAGAGAAATGGAAGACAGACATAACAATCTTCAGTAATACAATGCAGTGCTAATAATTAGATTATGACAACAAGACCTATGAAAATTTTGTTTTAGAAATGTTTTCCTTTCATTTTGGTGCATAAATTTATTGATCTTCATAACATTATTTCATTATGTTTCTATTATATAAAATAATTATGAACTTATTGTATACTGTACTCAAGTACACTACAACTCATTGATATATACTAAGAGAGGAATAGAAAACAGCAGTAAGTCACATAAATAAAGACAGCAATGAAGGCCAAAAATGCATGGTGTAGTACACAAGATACAACACAAGTCAGAGAAGTGACCTCTAAAAAAAAATCTACAAAGAGAAAAGTGGGCTTAGGCACATACTCTTTACTCTTTACTCTCTTTACTTGTTTCAGTCATTTGACTGCGGCCATGCTGGAGCACCGCCTTTAGTCGAGCAAATCGACCCCGGGACTTATTCTTTGTAAGCCTAGTACTTATTCTATCGGTCTCTTTTGCCGAACCGCTAAGTGACGGGGACATAAACACACCAGCATCGGTTGTCAAGCAATACTAGGGAGACAAACACAGACACACACACACACACACACACACATATATATACATATACACAACGGGCTTCTTTCAGTTTCCGTCTACCAAATCCACTCACAAAGCTTTGGTTGGCCCAAGGCTATAGTAGAAGACACTTGCCTAAGATGCCACGCAGTGGGACTGAACCCGGAACCATGTGGTTAGTAAGCAAGCTACTTACCACACAGCCACTCCTGCACCTATACATCTGGAGTAGTATTTACAAATTTTGGGAAGCATGGAATTTTTAAAATATGCAGTATCCTGACAGCTAACAAGTGATACAAATGGTTTATTTCATACTTTGACAGTTCTGAATAAGTGTGTGTTTATGTTTTCACTGGTCTACATACTGATGTTGCATTGTGTCTCTTTGCCTTTTAACAAAACAGTCTGACAAAGTTCAATAAAGTAGGTACCAGATAGAAATAAATACTGTGGTTGATATGGCTGAATAATCTCTTTAAAGGTGGTGCCCCAGCATGGCCAGTGAACAATGTTTAAAACCATTTTAAAAAAAGTCAAAGAGCATTTAACCATTCTTCTTCAATAGTTGGTATTTTGATGAGTCAGGAAAATTTAATATTTATTTAACTAAGGTATAAGATTATTCTTGTCACATTCTGCTATTAACACTGGGGTTTGGTAGCAAAGAAAACCTTTGCTAGGGTCTCCCTTCTGAAATTATATAGTCTGTATCAGATCTCATTATTAGTTAGCATTTGGTGGGGAGTTATGACATAGTCTCTAATTTGTTGTTTATTTTCTTTTATTTTGGGAGTGGTGATGGAGGTTTGGGCTGTTAAAAAGTAACTTTTAGTTGGAGTTTATCCATTAATCAACAACCACTGAGATCACTTAACATCAGCTCAGCACTATGATGGACTACCACTTCTACTTACGCTCCAGCACACACACACATACACACACTTCAGTCCCTCTCTCTGACCCATTCTCTCTCTATCTCTCACTCAAATGCTTTTTCTGCCTCTTATTCACTCATTCTCTAGCACTCACTTGCCCATCAGCATCTACTCACACTCTCCAATACAAATTCATTCATAGATGCACCAACTCATTCACATAAATACCAACTTATTTGCAGATGCACCAACTCATTTGCAGATGCACCAACTCATTCACAGATGCACCAACTCATTCACAGACATGCCAACTCATTCGCAGATGCACCAACTTATTCTCATACACTATCACATGTTCACAAATTCACTCAAACACTTTCCAAGACATCACATACAAACAACTTCCATCTCTGAAATAATACAGTCTCTTTATTGTCTCTGAAATAATATAGACCCAGGAATCTCTCTATTTCTCTCTCTCTCTCTCTCTCTCTCTCTCAGAAATTAACACACCAATACACACACACACACCCTCTCTCTTCCTCTCTCACACATACATTTATGAAATACACACGCTAAATTTAATAACATCTTTATTCCAATGCCCACCAACGCCACCTTCAGCAGCAACAACACCAAAAACAAAAACAACAGCATCACCAAAAGCAATAACAATAACCACCATTCTAGCTTTCCATCTCTTAAAATAATTTTAAAATAAGGAGGAAAAACAAACTACAGGACTACAATAACAAAACAAACAAACTCCAAAAGTCAGCAGTTTTTTTTTTTTGTTTAGTGTTTATTTAGGGGGAGGGGAAGGGTTGTATTTTTGTTTTGATTTGTTTCCCTTTTCACATTTAACACATATCGAACCACTGAAGGGACTTCAACTTGCTCACTAGACTCGTTAGATGGAACAGCCAAAATCTCCCTCGAGTTACACTGTACTGTCATAAATAAGGGAAGATAAATTAATATAGTTATACTTATTCAAAATCTTACAAAGATGGGATTGTCATGGCTGGGTAACCTTTGATCATAAGACTACTCAGTCAGGACTGACTGGTTGCCAAACAAAAAGTAGCCTACATATATGTTTGTATGTATCTATATATGCATGGGTAGGGGCCATTTCAACTTTTTAGGCCCCTGGACCCTATGGTTAGTCTACATTACTTTGTAAGGAGCATAGGGTTGGTTTCTTGGTTTCTCTGGACTGGAAGTGGACTAGAGCTATATGAAATGAAGTATCTTGCTCAAGAACATACTGCATCACACAGTCCAGGAATTGAAACTACAATCGTAGGTGCAGGAGCGACTGTGTGGTAAGTAGCTTGCTTACGAACCGCATGGTTCCAGGTTCAGTCCCACTATGTGGCATCTTGGGCAAGTGTCTTCTACTATAGCCTCGGGCTGACCAAAGCTTTGTGAGTGGATTTAGTAGACGGAAGCTGAAAGAAGCCTGTCGTATGTGTGTGTGTGTGTGTCTGTGTTCGTCCCTCCCCCACCATCGCTTGACAACCAATGTTGGTGTGTTTATGTCTCCGTAACTTAGCGGTTCAGAAAAAAAGAGACCGATAGAATAAGTACTAGGCTTACAAAGAATGAGTGCTGGGGTCGATTTGTTTGACTAAAGGTGGTGGTCCAGCATGGCCGCAGTCAAATGACTGAAACAAGTAAAAGAGTATCATGAGTCCACCATCTTAACCACTAGGCTATGCACCTCCACAGTAGGCCCCATCATATTTATTTATTTATTGACAGCCAGTCACAGCATACAGAGATCAAAATTATGACGGCCCCTGCATAATTGCCCAGTGTACTCATGCCTTATGATGACATTGTGCATGAGTATAGGCATGCCTGTGATTAAGAACTTTGATTGACAACCCCTTGGTTGTAGTATCACAATCCCTGTATGCTATTGTTTCTCAATTTTTTAACCCTTGAGTAACCCTTACAATAAATTACATATCTCAAGGAACCCCTGCACAAAAAATATTATATACCATATCTTTCTCATATTTTTTTCATCGTAGATCATGTAGCAGATATTATATATATATATATATATATATACACACACATATACAGGGGTTGGACAAAATAATGAAAACACCTTAAAATTTCAAACAAATTTATTTTCATATGGGGTAGGATGGCCTTTGGCAGTAATTACAGCTTGAATTCTATGAGGTATGGACTCGTACAAAATTTGAATTGTTTCCAAAGAAATTTTTGTCTATTCTTCAGCTAAAACAGTCTCCAGTTCTTGTAGTGATGATGGTGGAGGATATTGACTCCTTACTTGTTTTTCTAAAATGCACCATAAATGTTCAATAGTATTGATAGGGAGACTGTGGTGGCCAGATAAGATGTTCAACTTCACTAGAATATTCCTTGTGCCATTCAGTAACAACTTTAGCTGTTTGAATTGGTGTGTTATCATCCTGAAAGATTGCATTTCCTTCCAGAAACAGTTCTGCAACCATAGAATGAATTTGATCAGATAAAATTCTTAAATAGTCTTGACTATTAATTTTGCTATGAAGGGAAACCATTGGGCCAGCGGATTTCCAATTTACAGACCCCCTAGATCATCACAGATCTTCCTCCATGTTTAACAGTTGGAAGAAGGCAGTCTGGATCAAATGCTTCTTTTGGCTGTCTCCACACGTATACTCAGCCGGTGGTTGGAAATAAGGTGAAAGATGACTCGTCCTTGAAAATAACATTCTTCCACTGCTCTAGGGAACAATTTGGTAGGTTTTTACTCCACTCTAAACACTTTTCAACGTTTGTTTTTGAAAGTAGTGGTTTTCTGATTGCAGCCTTCCCATGAAATCCAGCTTTGTGCAGCTCCCTGCGAACAGTTTTTGTGGAAACTGGGTTCTCGAGGTGGTCATTAAGCTCTGCAGTAATTTTGGGAGTTGTACTTTTGTGATCCTTTCTAACAATTTGTGTAAGAGTCCAATGGTCTCTATCTGAAAGTTTTGGTTTTCTTCTAGAGTTTTGTTTCGATGAGGAGGTTTTTCCTTCTTTCTCAAAGGCTGCCATTACTTTCGAGACAGTACTTCTTGATACACCAAATATTTCAGCTGTTTTCATTTCGCTAGTGCCTGCTATATGAGACCAACAATTTGACCTCTTTGAAAGTCTGATAGATCTGTCATTTTAATGAATTTTAATTACCTTTTGCTGATGATATCTGAAAAGAAACAGCAAATGTTAGCAAAACATATTAAGTAACACTATTAATAAATCAAAAAAACATAAAAATAAACAAGCTTTTGATGGTTTTATAGATATTTCAAAATCATGATGCTGTGTTGCTAGGTGTTTCCATTATTTTGAACAACCCCTGTATATATGATTGTTATATTTTCTGATAACATAATAGGTTTAGCTAGGATGATGTCTATATTACAATATTACAATAACATGTTGTGCATGTATAGTAATATTACGATCATGAAATTAGCATTAGCTTATCTCACTCTTTCTTGCGGAACCCTTAGGAACCTTTTGTGGAACCTAAGGTTCTGGGGAAGTCTGTTTGAGAAACGCTGCTCTACGCAATACCTTGGACAAGTGTATACTATGGTAGCCTTAGGTTGTCCAATACCTTATGATTGGAATCTAGTTGAAAGAAGCTATATGAAAACCTGTTGTGTGTGAGGGTGTGCATGTGTGTGTGCCTGTGTTTCATGTTTTGCTAATGTATATCTGCAAAAGATAGGAAGATTAAGAAACTGGTCAGATGGGCAATGACTGTATTTACTCAGGTCATCCTGGGCAATCCTCTGAGCAGTATCCCAGTCAGTCCCCATCTCTGCAAGATACTTCCTTAAAAAGGATAATGGAAAAACCCCCACCACAAAACCCTCCAAAACTGTAGGCCTAACTTCATGATTGAATGAATGATTATCAGTGGAATGGGTCACAATTCAACAGGAGGAACCAATTATGTTAACAATAAACGAATCCATCTGATCAATACATGTATTGTACCAGTGATATAATACTTGCATTGTTTATGTGATTTCATCACACTTCCTCTGTACAAGTTTTATAATAATTCCAATATAAGAAACATGAGAAAGATAGAACTTCTAACATATATAACTGCTGAAAAGTAGCAGTAAACATGATGTTGCTAAATATTAATGAAAACACCAAGGGAGTCTTTTGATATATGTAAGTTTGTCTGTTTCACTGTCCACTAGGGAAATCTAACTACAGGGAAACATAAACAAATGCATTTCCTAATAACAGTGAGCTGCCTTCACCACACATACTGTTAAGTTTCTATTATTTAAACATCTGTATCCCTGTAGTAGGGGGAGAAGCATCTGTCTCTATTGTATTCTCTTTTGATAATGGAAATAGTTTCTTGGCATTAACACTAATAATAATAATAATTTCATATATTAATATTAAGGCCTTTGAGATGCAGAAACAAGAAAATAGAAAGTGGGGATTTGTTATGCTTTTGAGTTTACCCCAGTGTGTTTGAGAAATAAGCAAGGTGGTTCCAAGAGAGAACTAAAAGCAGGCAACAAGTTTAATTCACCTCCAAAATTTTACTGTACTACATAGAACCATGAAAATAGGAGCTAATGAAGGAATCCCTACATGGTTGCTCAACCTGTTAGAAATAACAGTTAAGTTACCTCAAATTGCATCCTGCCATTTAGAAAAGGGATAGACACATTGAAGTGGTCCTAGATATGCAAAACTAAAGAAGGCTAAATGATTTTGGCTGGAATAATCTTTGATCCTAGTTTTGCTCAGTTGATGGTGACCTGGGGTTAAACAACAACCACCAACATACTATGTCACATAGGGTCATGAAGGCTCTCTCCAACATAACACTGAATCACATGGGAGCAGAGTTGTCTTAAGGTATGGGCACACTGGACAGTTGCCCAATGGCCCCATGGGTTTAGGGACCCAATACTTAACCTATGTATGCTGTGGTCTGTAGTTTGGTGCCAAGAAATAAATGTAGAGTCCCTAGTGCATTGTTTTGCCTAGAGGCCCATAAGACTGTGGAGACAGTTCTGTATAGGGTCACCAATACAACTCTGTCATGTAGGAACCCCCATCATTATACTGTACTACATTAGAGCCATTAATACAACCCTCTAGCACAAAGTACCTGCACATATGAATTTGTTTTGGATATTTTTGTATATGGGCTAACTGGTGAGATTCATGGGAGTTATATTCAATTTAGTACCTCCTGACTGGCCATTGTGCTGGTGGCATGTAAAAGCACCCACTACACTCTCTGAGTGGTTGGCGTTAGGAAGGGCATCCAGCTGTAGAAACTCTGCCAGATCAGATTGGAGCCTGGTGTAGCCATCTGGTTTCACCAGTCCTCAGTCAAATCGTCCAACCCATGCTAGCATGGAAAGCGGACGTTAAACGATGATGATGATGATTAAACATCCATAGATCAATAGCAGTGCAAAAAAGAAAATCAAAAATAATTTTTAAAGTGTTAGAGTAGTTAGGGGGGGGGGGATGAGGCAAAATGCTTTATGGAGACAATAGGGGTTGCAGGGTGAGCTATGGTGAAAGTGATAGGTGGAGGAGAGGCAGGTGGTTTGTTATTCTGAGGAATATAGGTCGTTTTCGTTGTGATAGAAGAAACAGAAGGAAGCCACTCTATATTTCTGAGACAATAATTGTAATGTGTTAGTAAATGATTCACAGTCAGTTGAATGGATGTGGTCTACGATGTGTCTGTGTGCAACAAGGCAACACTGTCACATACTTGTGAGCTGTGCTCTGTGTTAGTTTCATATGAGCCTAATAGAAACTCAATGTTTTTACTGCTGGATGTTCTTATATGTTTGTATTTTACAATTCCACTATATTACTATATTACATATGTGAGTCCCTACCGTAATTGTGATGTAAGATTGGCTTGATTTATGTTTAATGAACTGTTAAAAAACTAGATTACAAACAGTTAATAAGGAATGAATTATATATAAATCAGCCATGAGATGCATGGATGAAAAGGATAGACTCAAAAAGAAAGGTCAATTATGATAAGTATCAGAAAAATGTATGAGTATAAGCGTGAGTTTGTGAGTTATAGTGTTGATTTGGACAGGAGGTAAATGAAGGCTATATGCTGGGCTCATTATATTGTCATGAGCTGGAGGTTGATGAGTGAAGCTAAATGAGAACCTGTGAGTAGGAGTGAGACATGAGTTAAAAAAGCTTAAATTGATGGTAGACAAAGAAAACCCATTCTTATATCTAAAAAAAAATTATAAAACCCAATAGTATATGTATGTACACACACACACACACACACACACACACACACACACACACACACACACACACACACACACCAAGCCAAGACAGACTATAGAACCTGGTGTAGCTCCTGGCCTTGCCAGCTCCTGTCAAACTGTCCAGCCCTTGCCAGCATGGAACGGACAGTTTTGTTTAACAAAACTGTCCGATGAACGGGAACGGGAAACTCTGAGTAACAGCTTTTTGTTATATTTCTGCTGCTTTTAAATAAAGCATATTACTCTACTTCTGGTATTTGAGTACTCCTTTTTCCACCTTGTTTCACATTTTATGTGCTTACTCTGGTATATATATATATATATATATATATATATATATATATATATATATAGGTAAATGATAGGATTGCTTCAATATTTCAGGGGTAGTCTGAAGTATCCAAGCAACCAGGGGATATTTAAATCCGGAGGCACTCCTGGAAATTACTTGTGTGGGTACCGTCTTCGTTAGAAGGTATCCAGAGGCAGGTAATTTATCGTTTAAATTGCAGTTTGTAATTATAATTAAGTGGAGAATGGAGAAACAAACACAAGAAGAAGCAAGTCAATTGGGCTAGTTAGCCATTGATTTAATTATGTGGAGATTGGATAATGAGTCATTTACGAACGTTTCGATGTGCCAAATGGTTTGGCAGATCTCTTCAGAATGTTGAAGAGTATGTTAGAGTTCATGGTGTGAGAGATGCAGGAGAAACAGTTAGTGGATATAGTAATGCATATGGTGGTATAAGAATAGAGTTAGGTAAAGTTAGTCTTACATTTTACTAACACCGCCGGTGCTAAAAGTAAAAGACACACGCCTCAATTCTAAAAACAACCACGTGCGTCTGATTAAGATTGGAACTACGAGCTTAAACAGCACCCACCCTACCTCCACTTCCAGAAAGACTAACACAACTTCATCTAAAATGTAAGACTAACTTTACCTATCTCTATTCTTATACCACCATATGCATTACTATATCCACTAACTGTTTCTCCTGCATCTCTCACACCATGAACTCTAACATACTCCTCAACATTCTGAAGAGATCTGCCAAACCATTTGGCACATCGAAACGTTCGTAAATGACTCATTATATAATCTCCACATAATTAAATCAATGGCTAACTAGCCCAATTGACTTGCTTCTTCTTGTGTTTGTTTCTCCATTCTTCACATAAATATATATATATATATATATATATGTATGTATGTATGTATATGGGTAGTTAGGTACAACCTTGACTTTCTGGACATAGATTGTCTGGATACTCTTAAAATCTGTACTAATTTACACTAATATACAAATACCTGTGTTACATTTAGTCAAGTAAATTTAAAATTTGTTTAATTTAGAGCAGGCTGACAAAGGTGACCACCCCTAGCTAAGACCAATCAGTAATCTGGAAAAGCTTTGGAACCAAAGGTTTCAGATAAATCAATGTTTTACCAGCATTTGTGTGTGTGTGTAAACACAAACACCACCACCCTTACAATCATACACATACATATGAACGTATAACTTGGAGAAAAAGTATCCAGTACATGTTCTAGGAATGCTTTGCAGTATCTGTTCCAGCTGTGTGTTTTCTACATTCAAATCTTGCTTGGTCACCAAAAAACACAGAGACACATCTGTCAGGAGTTGCCACTGAAAGCCAGTAAGTATTAGTAATTTGAAAAACTAATGGAAACTTGGTTTCCTCAATTTGATGAGAAGATCAGCTTCAACCACCATGCACACATACACATATACTGTGGGCTTCTACACAGTTTCCTTATTTCTTTATTGCCCACAAGAGGCTAAACATAGAGGAGACAAACAAGGACAGACAAAAGGATTAAGTCGATTACATCGACCCCAGTGTGTAACTGGTACTTAATTTATCGACCCTGAAAGGATGAAAGGCAAAGACGACCTTGGCGGAATTTGAACTCAGAACGTGGCGGCAGACGAAATACTGCTAAGCATTTCGCCCGGCAGGGTAACGTTTCTGCCAGCTCGCTGCCTTCTACACAGTTTCCATCTATCAAATTCATTCCTAAGACATTGTTCAGCCTAGAGTTATAGCAGAGGACATTTGCCCAATGTGCTGCACAGTGGGATTGAGCACAAATCCATTTGGTTGCAAGCCAAATACAATAATTTATTGTTACAGCTCTGCAATTATGTTTAGATATATAAATTTGATGCTTTAAACTGATACCAATTGTTTGTTTATTCATTCTTTCTTTCTACTCTGTGTGTCTATATATATATGTGTGTGTGTTTATATATATATATATAATTATTTTAACCCGAGTAAAAGATGCTAATCATTTCTTTGTAACAATTAATATGGTACTATACTATGCTCAAAAGTATTCAATGATCCTCCAGTGTAAAGTTAAATTTTCTTTATCACTTCACATAAAAAACATCTCTCTCTCTCTCTCTCTCTCTCTCTCTGTATATATATATATATGTGGAGGCGCAATGGCTCAGTGGTTAGGGCAGCGGACTCGCGGTCGGAGGATCACGGTTTCGATTCCCAGATCGGGCGTTGTGCATGTTTATTTAGCGAAAACACCTAAAGCTCCACGAGGCTCCAGCAGGGGGTGGTAGCGACCCTTGTTGTACTCTTTCGCCCCAACTTTCTCTTACTCTTTCTTCTTGTTTTTTGAGTAACGCTGCAATGGACTGGCATCCCATCCAGCTGGGGGGAACACATACGCCACAGAAACCGAGAAACCAGGCCCATGAGCCTGGCTAGGCTTTAAAATGGCGCATAAATAAAATAACTATATATTTTTATATATATATATATATATATATATATATATATATATATATACATACTTAGGGTATGGTAGATGAGTTAAGCAAAAATTTAGATTCAGGTGAATATGGTACTTAAGTCGTACGATCGTACTGCATTATCTCTGGATATCCTTGTTGCTTATTTTGATTTATATATATATATATATTTACAAGGTGGGGCTGAAAAGTTCTTTGTTCCAAGGGCATTGTGAAAGGCCTGGTTGGTGGCTGAGTTCTTTTACAGGTCTCCGAAAATCTGAAGGACCACTGTAGTAAGTGTATGAATCTGAGAAAGAAATATGTTGAATAAAACAATAATTAATTGATCCTCCTGTATTTTCTTTTATCAAAAGCTAGGAACTTTTCAGTACCCCTTCTATATATATATATATATATATATATATATATATATATATATATATATGTATGTATAAAAACATGCACACACACACAAATATGCATATAAATTTTGAAAGCAAAGAAAACTTGAATTATTGTGCATATTTGAACACCAAGGTCTTGATTACGAGTAAGTTACTTCAGTTTAAAAGATTACAAATGTGTATTCTTTATTCATTCTTAAATTGGACCTCAAAAAGAAGCAACAAAAAATACAACTTCCCAAAAATGTAATTTAATTATATATGTTAAAATAGTAGTGGAATTTTAAAATTTTACAGCTTTACTCAAATTTCATGTCATGATGTAAGGACAAAAAATATTCAGTACAAGTTTTAGGAATGCTTTGCAATATCCGTTCTTGTCTTGCATTCATTTCTTCATTTGTTTCTTTCTTCCTCTCTTACATACATACAAGACATACACATCTTTTATCTTTTGTTTGTTTCCAGCATTGGAATGTGGCCATACTGGAGCACTGCCTTGAAGGGCTTAGTTGAACAAACTGACCTCAATACTTAGGTTTATGTCTGGTGCTTATTCTATCAGTCATTTTTATTGAACTTCTAGGTTACAAGGATGTAAACAAAACAACACCAGTTGTCAAATGGTGATGGGACACACACTCATGCACACACATACACATATATATACAATGAGCTTCCATACAGTTTCCACCAAATTCACACCTAAAGCATTGATCATCCCAGAGATATAGCAGGGGACACTTGCCCAGTATGCCACACAATGGGATTGAACTCGAATCCATTTGGTTTCAAATCAAGCTTCTTAACCACACAGCCATGCCTGCACCTAAGTAATATATTCACACACACACATTCATATATACATATATATGTATATATTACATATATATCCATATGTGTATATATACATGTTTGCATATCTGTGTATATATATACTCTTTTATTCTTTTACTGGTTTCAGTCATTAGACTGTGGCCATGCTGGAACACCACCTTTAGTTGAATGAATCGACCCCAGGACTTATTCTTTGTAAGCCTAGTATTTATTCTATTGGTCTCTTTTGCCAAACCGCTAAGTTACAGGGGCATAAACACACCGACATCAGCTGTCAAGCAATGATGGGGTAGCAAACACAGATACACAAACACATGTACACACACACAAACACACACAAACACACACACACACACACACACACACACACACACACACATACGACGGGCTTCTTTCAGTTCCATCTACCAGATCCACTCACAAGGCTTTGGTCAGCCTGAGGCTATAGTAGAAGACACTTGCCCAAGGGAGTGAACCTGGAATCATGTGGTTGGAAATATGCTTCTTACCACACCCACATATCCATATATGAATATACATACATGTATGTAGCATATATATATATATATATACAAACATGTATATAAATATACACGTATGTGTGTGTGTGTGTGTGTGTATATATATATATATATATATATATATATATATATATATGCACACGCTTATAAGTCAGAGATATTGTATGAATAGTAAAGAACTTGATACCAACAACCATTTAGATCTCACTCAAATTTGGTGTTGGTAAACCACTTTGTGTTACAAGTGAATTCATTGCTTCGTAACTTAGGTTACAAATCTCCTGGTTCCTAATGACTGTCACCTCACAGTTGTTTATGGCCCACCCAGAATACGCGTAAGATATCACTGCCCGAGGAAATGGTTAATATCTGTGTGTGAATGTCTTTATTTATATGTGTTCACTCATATGTGTGTGTGTTTGAATGTTTATGTATGTGTTCATACTCATGTATCTTTATGTATGTGTATGTCTTTATGCATATGTATGGATATACAACATATATTCATGTATGTGTACATAATTATACATCATTATTCCATGCACATACACACAATGTGCAATGAATAAATATTCTATATAATATGTGTGTACATACACACATTGTATTATATATATATATATTAAATTTGTTTACTTTATGACATTATCTGACAGTAACGGATAACGATTCTGTTTTGATTTGGAAAGAATTTTAAAAGCAATGCCGTTTCATGGTTTGTCTGTCTAAGAAACATGTAACCTCTTTTTTAACCCTGGAAAATATTTAAGTTTCTGTCGCATTTAGGACTAAATTCTCTGAATTAATCACAAAGAAATAGTTTCTTCCTGATAATGTGTGGAGGCGCAATGGCCCAGTGGTTAGGGCAACAGACTCACAGTCATAGGATCGCGGTTTCGATTCCCAGACCGGGCGTTGTGAGTGTTTATTGAGCAAAAACACCTAAAGCTCCACAAGGCTCCGGCAGGGGATGGTGGCGAACCCTGCTGTACTCTTTCACCACAACTTTCTCTCACTCTTACTTCCTGTTTCTGTTGTCCCTGTAATTCAAAGGGTCAGCCTTGTCACACTGTGTCACACTGAATATCCCCCGAGAACTACGTTAAGGGTACACATGTCTGTGGAGTGCTCAGCCACTTGCACGTTAATTTCACGAGCAGGCTGTTCTGTTGGTCGAATCAACTGGAACCCTCGACATCGTAAGCGACAGAGTGCAACAACAATAAATAATGTAGGAAGCGGTCTAGCAATGTTTTACCAAAAAAGAAAACTATAATCGTCATTGAATATGACTGCACGTGTTTGAACACACACATATATATATATGTGTATACATTATTTACAATAGAGAGATAGGCGTCCTCACCTTGTTTGTTGATTCCACAATGTTTCAGCTGATGTACTCTCCAACCTTCATCAGGTGTTCTGCTGGAACCCTTTATTTGACTAATGGGGTACTCTGTTCTCATTCCTAAGGTATTCTTTTTCTACTGATGTTATTTTTTGTTGATATTATTTCCCAAGTCCCTGCCTGGGATTGAACTCAGAATCTAAGGGTTAGTAGGCTGTGCTCTTATCAACTACACTATATGCCCGTAGGCAACTATGGAGTGAATTTTGGGGCTTATAAACTTAATATTTTATCTTTCCTATAAGGTCTTAATGGAATACCATCCTTATGGATCTTAAGGCGACCGTACATGTGTGGTAGCTTACTACAGTAATGTTATACAATAGTTGTCTGTACTTCATTGGTATGAAGTGATCCTTGTTCTTGTTAAAGATCTGTTACAACTCAGAGTTGGTTCTTTATTCTACTGTAGCTACTATCACTTATGAGACTTGCCAGTTTTTCAGTATTCAGACTTGTTCATTGCCACCATAAGAAGCAGCACATATGCTTGGACACAATAACCTCCTAAGCAGACCTAGTACAGATATAAATGTAATATTGGAACTGGTATTAAGAAAAGATAAAATATTAGGTTTATAAGCCAAAAAATTCACTCTAAGCACTTTTCTCCTACTCCCTAATGATTCTGCCATCTAGGCAACAATTGTATAACATTACAACACAAATGTATTTAAAATATTTTCCCTTCTTTTCCTTTACACCATATACTTTACATATGAACACTCAATAATAATGATAAAGCAGAAACAAACCTGGTAATAGTTGTCATATTTGAAGAATTTGTTGAAGATTCACCAATAATCTACAAAATCTCTATGATATCGTACCAAATGAGTTTTTAAATTCCAGTAGAACAAGAAATCCAGAGATAAAGTAGATTTGTTAGCTCATATTTACATTTTTTTGATCTTTATAAATCCTGTCTCGAGTTTTTTTAATTTTTTGCCAGTACATGCCTACCATGTTATCTATTTGAGCCTACTGAAGCTGTTTGTGAGCCATAAGTTCATTTAATTAAAGTATGGTTGTAAATATGAATCTAATGTGCATTTTAGTGTTAGGCAACTTCATTATAAGTGGGAAGAATAGTTATGTTCATTAGAATGTACTTTGTTCTAGGAATAAAATTCTGTAACTTATGGCTGTACAAATGGCTTGACTGTACCACTGTGGAAGTCACTTACCATATCTTGACTGTATTGCTTCTCTGGGCATAGACACACTAAAATTTTGACATTTAATGCTAACCTGGTAAAAGCTCACAAGATTAGCCATCATTTTTTCAAAAATAACTTTGGCTACTTTTTAAATTCCTCTACAACTTAAGAACCAGCTTATAAAATGAAAAAAAAAAAAAGGCAATACAGTACCCATAATTTTCAGAAACATTTTTTCATACTCAGAATTGCCAAAGCATGAAACAAACTATCCATATCTATAGTTAACTGTCAGGACACCACTTCCTCCAAAAATTCGATGCTTCTTGAAATTCCCCAACTGGCATATGTATTCTTGTTCTTTATAACTATTAGTGTTCATTTTCCTCTATTTTTGTGTTTTATTCTGTGTACTGTACATGTGCTTCTAGCTTTCATTACTGTCTTTACACAATTTATATGTCTGCTTTCTGTCCCTTTTAATCTTTTCTGATGAGTTACAGTGCACCTGAGCACTTTATACAATAAGTTCTTCATCATCACCATTTAATAGTTGTTTGCCATGCTGGCATGGGTTGAACCACACTCATTATTATTACATTATAAATGGCTGAGCAGATGAGGTACTTGACGCTCTGAACTTGGGAGTTTTCAAATCTTTCTCAAATATTTTGTTATTTCTTGATTGAACACTTTATTCTACATTACCTCAGTTGAAAAAAGCTGCTGAGAATAGGTACCATATCAGTTAGCAATGTTACCTATGATAAATTTGCAGTTCTAGCCAAAGGTAGATTTATTTATTGTCCACATTATGCCCATTATGCCATAAAACCACTTAAGTACTGGCCCTTAAAATTCCCTCAAGAATTTTAAAAGTTACTATTATATAAAATATATCTCAGAAAGGTGAGAATGGAATTTACAGGAAAAACAAAAGAAAAACACACATGCACAACAGATGCAGACAAGCTTCACCCTTCATCAGTTGTCAATCAAATATCATCACAATTTCAACACTTTTCTGTAATATTGTTCAGTTTGGCTGAATCAACAACATAAGCTGTTGGGCAAACATGAAAAACAAATAAGGACAGAAAAATTGAAACAAATACAAATATATGCTGTATGAATTTATATTGCTCTCTGGTTTATCAAAGAGACAAATTTTGTACAGTACTGGTACCTTTTTTCCTAAAAAGTAAAATGAAACTAAATACTATAATGAATTTAATTAAATGCTCTACCATTCGTCTCACAGCAGTAACAAGTCACATGACTGAGAAAGTAAGTTCTCTTATCTATATCAGGCTCACACTGCATGCAACATGCTGGGAGCCCCCCATGCAGGTTCTGATGAATTTGGTAAAAATTTTTATAAGAAAAGCTACAGATAACTATACAAAATATTTAAAAAAAAACAGGAAGAAAGAAGACATATATTCTATTACATATGAACACATAATTTAAAACCTAAAATCAATATTCTTCACCCTGGCTACTAGTCATGATTCATAATTGAAAATGGAAGAATTTAAAATGTCCATTACAGTTATTTTAAATGCTTCTGCAATGGGGCCTCTACTTTTTACCTTTTTTTGGTTTTTATTTCTCCTTAAAGCAATATATCTCTTGCTGCTATCTCAGCTGTACAGATTTAATGACTGAGATGATCTGATACATGTTAGTACAAGGGGGCTTGAGATACAATAGTGGATGGGGGTTTATTAAACATCAGAATATTGATAAGAGATTGCATCTCCTGCTCTCTTTCTCTTTCTCTCCTTCCAAAAGTAGAATTGTACTGTGTATGGATTAAATAGATGTTTGGTACTATTAATAGAGGAATAAGAGTATTTAAATATGAACAAGTAGAACTATATTTAAGAGTCATTTGTCTTCCACCATTCTGTTAATTCAGCAAAATGAAATAGTTGACCAAATGTTAATCAAAAAGTTATTGAATTTTCTTTCTCTATATATCTAGCCAATATTTGAATGTTAATTTTTACCGAAACAGAGGCATGGCTGTGTGATTAAGAAGCTTGCTTCCCAACCATGTGGCTTTGAGTTCAGTTCCACTGTACAGCACTTTGGGAAAGTGCTTTTATTATAGTTCTAGGATGACCAAAATTTTGTAAGTAGATTTGGTAGGTGGAAACTGGAAGGAGCCTGTTGTGTGTGTATTTGTGTGTGTGTGTGTAGAATCAACAGGTGAGATCCAGTGATGCTTAATACATAAAATATGCAGTAGAGCTCAAATGATTTGAACTTACACACTGCAGTCTTTATTGAAGACTGCATGGTAAAAAGTGGCTTTGAGAGGAATCCAAGTGTGCAGATATGGAGGTTGATGAGACACCCTTTGGTCATAACTGACCATGGGATTGCACCTAGAAAGTTACCTTCCCAGGCACAAGTCTGGGCAAGGTTGTTTATGGAAGATTAGCAGTCGCCCATGCATATCGGTCTACCCTCTCCACGTTTCTACGGGACAACCTGCTGAGGGCCACTGACCAGATCGTTGTCTCTTTCATTGGACACGAAACTCGGCTTGCGAAGACCTGTTGGGGCAAGCGAAAGCGAAATCGTGATGGCACCTGTGCCCAGCGTCGCCTTCTTGGCACTTGTGCCAGTGGCACATGTAAAGAGATTCGAGTGAGATCGTTGCCAGTGCCGCTTGACTGGCTCCTGTGCAGGTGGCACATAAAATACACCATTTTGAGCGTGGCCGTTGCCAGTACCGCCTGACTGGCCTTCGTGCCAGTGGCACGTAAAAGCACCCACTACACTCTCGGAGTGGTTGGCGTTAGGAAGGGCATCCTGCTGTAGAAACTCTGCCAAATCAGATTGGAGCCTGGTGTAGCCATCTGGTTCACCAGTCCTCAGTCAAATCGTCCAACCCATGCTAGCATGGAAAGCAGACGTTAAATGATGATGATGATGATATATATATATATATATGTGTGTGTGTGTGTTTATATATATTTTTTTATACCAAAAATTAGGCAAAAGAATATAGTATCTGGTAACAAACTTAGCAAAATACTCACAGTTGAGTTTATATATATATATATATATATGTATATAAAGCATCCAGTCTACACTGTAATATGGCTGGCATTTGGAAGGGCATCCAGTCTACACTGTAATATGGCTGGCATTTGGAAGGGCATCCAGTTGTAAAAGTCAGCCAAAACTAACCTAGCCTGTGCTCATGCCATTTAAAAAGCATTGAGTCCACTTTGCGGAGTGGTTGGTGTTAGGAAGGGCATCCAGCCATAAAATCCCTGCAAAAGCAGACACAGTAGCCTAGGGTAGTTTTTCTACCTGGCTGGTTCCTGTCAACTGTCCTACCCATGCATACATGGAAGATGGATGTTAAATGATGAGGATGATATATAAATAACAAACCTGTCCATTGTTTGTTATTTATCTATTTATTTATAATTCACCTCTTGGAATCTGCTCCTCGTGTATTCTGAAGTATATTATAGGCCATATATTAAATACAATGTGCATTTCTGGATTAGCCCAAGGGCTGGTTATATACTCAGTTGGGTTCAATTAATTGAATAGATAACCTGAATAACTTCAGTACCAATGTTTGTATTTGTCTATAGTTGCTGTGTATGCATTTTATTTAGACCCGACCTCATGCCTTGGCATTTAAGCATGTGTATATATACATACATACATACATATATATATATATATATATATATATATATATATATATATATATATATATATATGTATATATTCTTTTATTTGTTTCAGTCACTTGACTGTGGCCATGCTGGAGCCACTGCCTTTAGTTGAACAAATCAACTCCAGAACTTATTCTTTGTAAGCCTAGTACTTATTCTATTGGTCCCTTTTGCCAAACTGCTAAGTTGCAGTGGTGTAAACACACCAGCATCAGTTGTTAAGCAACGGTGGGGAGACAAACACCGACACACAAACATACACACATACACACACACACACACACACACACACACACACACACACACATGATGGGCTTCTTTCAGTTTCTACCAAATCCACTCACAAGGCTTTGGTCAGCCCGAGGCTATAGTAGAAGACACTTGCCCAAGGTGTGACGCAGTGGGACTGAACCTGATCCTTTTGGTTGCAAATCAAACTTCTTAACCTCACAGCCATCCCTGTACCCATTTTGTTGCTCATTACTACAGGTGTATATTTAATTAAAATATCTTGGTTCACGACTTCAGGTATGTTAGCACTTACTTAAATCTTCCTTTTATATTTCTACATATGAATAGCGCTTAGATAATACAGTATAAAGAATTCCTATTATTTAAGACTGGTGGTGGTGGTGGTGGTGTAGGGAAGGAAAGGTTTGACTGCCAGATAAATTACCTCTCAGAATTGAGTTTCATCTTTCTATGCTGCTTATCTGCTAGATGAGGTTTTGATGGATGATATCTGGTGTATGTGTGCATATGTGTGTAGCAGGTGCCTCTGTCCCAGATATTTGAGCTATGCATTGAAGGTTAGGCGTGAGTGTGTAGTTTTATAATATCACATCTCGCATATATAACTACTACTTATCTTAACAATTCCAGAATAATAAACCAAAGGGAGACTCTTCATGGTCTTTTGAAATAAAACAACAACAACAACAACAACAAAAACCACTTTATCAACTCTTTCTGCCATTCTTAACTTTCTGAAACTGTGTTTAGTAGCTTTCTTCCAGACAAAACTGATATATTAAACTCCATTGTTCACATGTTGAAAGAAAAACCAACGTCTGAAGGACATCAAAATCACTTACCTTCCCATTATGTACCCATTGAACTCCAGCTTGATTAAATTCAAACACCAATTCCTACAAAATAATGAAGTTTAATGGTATTCTAACCATTCCTCTGACCCAAGGAGATGAGACTGTTATTTTATCTTTTACATATTTCAGTCATTGGACAGTGGTCATGCTGGAGCACCACCTTCAAGGGCTTTAGTCAAACAAGTCACCACCATCCCATACTTCTTTCTTTTATTCTTTTACGTGTTTTAGTCATTTGACTGTGGCCATGCTGGAGCACCGCCTTTAGTCAAGCAAATTGACCCCAGGACTTATTCTTTGTAAGCCTAGTACTTATTCTATCGGTCTCTTTTGCCGAACTAATAAGTTATGGGGATGTAAATACACCAGCATTGGTTGTCAAGTGATGGTGGGGCAACAAACACTGCTACACACACACACACACACACACACACACACACACATACGACGGGCTTCTTTCAGTTTGTGTCTACAAAATCCGCTCACACGGCTTTGGTTGGCCCTATAGTTGACAAGATGCCACACAGTGAGACTGAACCCAGAACCATGTGGTTGGTAAGCAAGCTACTTACTACACAGCCACTCCTGCACCTCTTCATTTTCCTTTTAAGTGTAATACGTATTCTATCAGTTTCTTTTATAAAATAGTTAAGTTAGAAACTAACTAACATCTCTTGTCAAGTGGTGGTGGTGGTGGTGGGATGCCCCCCCACCCACCGCCACATGACCTTCCACACACCTTCTGTCTCCCTAATTCACTCACAAAGCATTGGTTGGCCCAGTGCTATAGTAGACACTCACCCTAGGTGCTGTGCAGTGGGACTGAACCTGAAACTACATGGTTGCAAAGCAAATTTCGGTTCTTTTTCTGAAAAGTAAAACCCTAACATATAACACCATGCCTCTCTCTATGCTTTATCCTTAGAAAATTTAACCACTTCCTGGTCTTGCCAATAATAAATTTATCATTATCTCTAATATTCTGAGCTAATTAATTCACTCACATTAGCCAATGCTAATTATTTACGTTGGATATCTACTGAAGTCTACCGTTCCAATCAATTAACTATCAATCAAAGTTTAACCCTTACTGTTCATTCCTCATCAAATAAAAACCAACTTCCACATAAATCATACATCAAACAAAACTAATTATTTATATTAATTCACTTTCATTATCTGAAACCTTAGATTGTTATGTTACAGCCTACATTATTAATCAACCAAAACGAATCATTTAACATTAGTTAGCCATCAATAGAGCCCGATCATTCACCTTAACCAATTATCAGAATGACTTCAACTATTTGTAGTAATCACGCTTTAATTAGATACAACTATTTATTTAACAACGGCTGCAGTTGACGTCTGTCTTAATTCAATATTGTAACATTACATAATAATAAATAAACACTAAATTTTGCTAACCATTCATTAATTAAATCAAGATGTTTATCTAAGACAACTGCCAACTAGATTTGCCGGCTACACTCAATGTTGTGACCAAATGTATAAATCTAAGTGAACTGAAATAATAACAGAATTTAGCGATGGCCTAGTGGTTTAGATGTTAATCTCATGATCATATGATCAATGGTTCAATTCTATGACTGGGCTGCAAGTTGTATTCTTGAGCAAGGCACTTAATTTCACATTGTCCCAGTGTACTTGTCTAAATATTACCAGTGGTAGGTCTGCCTCTTGCCTTAGAGGGAATATACATCTCGAAACATCTGATTTGGTTAATACAATAAAACTGGAACTAAGCACCAATTCTTAAAAACTTCTCACAGTTTAGAAGGATTTCATATTTTTTTACATGACTACTCATACAGGGAAATGTCTCCCAACATTTTTTCATTCTCAGAATTGCTGAAGTATGGAATAAACTATCTGCATCAGTTGTTAGCTGTTGGACACTACATTCTTCAAAACTCCCATACTTCCTGAAATTTGCCAACAGTACATTTCACCCCACTTTTATTTTAACTACTCATTCACTGTTCACCTCCTGTCTGTTATTCTATGTGACTGTTCATGAACTTTTGGTTACTTTTCCTGATGAGTTGTAGTGCACCTGAGCACTGTATACAATAAGTTCATTAATATTATTATAACTACATAGCACTGTAATAGCTAGGATAACTTGTTGTTTACTGCATCCACTGGTGTGCATTCTGATGCAACTCAGAGGAAAAGAATTTAAGTCTCTGAAAGTTTCTGAGAAAAGATCTTGCTTCAGAGAGAACCAGTCAACAAAACCAATCTTCCATGACTGATTTTCATTCTTGATCCTTTAGTATCTCAGGCATTTCTCTACCCTTACAATGGCGCTGGACAATCAATAAACCAATGTTCCACACACAAAGACTTGTATTTTGATCAATCAGGGTTCTAGCTATTTCTACATTCTTTCTCTGTGGTGACCATCTTTGAACTTAAGCTATGAAAATTTTGTACAAAATTTCCATGGCTTAAGCACAAACTTCATCCATCAATTGCCAAAGTAAATAGATCTTAAAATCCAATAAGCCCTAAGACTTCTCTGAAATGTTTAATTAGTTTCTTGTAAGCTTTTTCCTAGTCAAGTTAAGGGACCTTCTGAAATCTGTCCATAGACCCCTTCAAGATTGACAGATTGCAGATTAATAATGACTGCACTGGATATTTTCTCTCCTAGCTTCATCTTCATCAAACAGTAATTTCCCTTCCATAGCTCAGACTCCATATTGATCTATCAACACTTTAAACATTTCTCTTCCTAGTTTTTAGAGGGTTTTTTTTTTTAGCATGTGTGCATGTTGACTGTATCACAATAAATGAATGAATGAACTATTAATGATGGACATACAATTTTATATTAAAAAAAAAACCATTCATAACTATCATGTGTGTAATTTTTGTTGTTCCTGTATTCACAAATAAACTTTCTATTTCCACTTGATTCAGTCACATCTGTAACATCATCAACACTAACATCATCATCATAATCATCATGATGTCTAAGCAAATAATGAGATTTAAACTCATCTCTCTGGCAATACAGCTGATGAAAATTATTTATAGTTATGGGTTAAACTAACAGACAGTGAAGCATCATGTTTGTAAAAAATATTTTTAGCAACTAATAATTGCTGCAAACATGAAATGTTTAAATATTTTTTCTGGTAAGAAACCTTGCTGCTTGCCAGCAGTAAATAGAATCCTTTATAATTTACTAAATTATAATGTCATCTTAAGTCAATAAAGTCCCAATACCAGGGGGAAAGAGTTAGCATATGTGACAGTGCACCAGACTGTATACTGCTATCAACTTTTTCTTGCACCAGGCATAATGACAGATGTTCCATGTAACCCATTAACTATAGGACTTCTGTAGCACAGTTCTGTTCTGTTATCATATATCATTGTCCTCTTTCATCCACTTTTCCATGCATGCATGAGTCATGTGATATTTGTAGTGGCAGATTTTTCTATGGCTGGATGCCCTTCCTATCACTAACCTTCATCTGTTCCCAAGTAAGATAATATTTCCCCATGGACAGATATGTTTTCATGGAAGATTGGAAATGGACACCACTTGTATGGTAGTGGTTACAACTGTCATGTGATATCAAGGTAACGAGGGACAAACACCCCCCACCCACACACACACGCATATGTATTTCATCATAATTACCATTTCACATTCATTTTCCATGTTGGCAGGTATCTGGCTATATATATGTACACATGTAGAGAAAGAGAGAAAGCTAATAGTGAGGGATTATCAATCTGGGCAAAATACTTCATAAGCTCTCTGCAGGCGCACCAGGCTAATGATATTGTTTAGATTAGTGAAGGACTCTCCAAGTATTCTTGTGGCAGTGTCCAAGGTTATGGCTCATCACAACTCTACATTGTAAATCCATGGATGATCTCCTGACAAACTGGTTTTTACACAGAGTGATATAGAAGATAAGCTAAAAAAATGGTCATTACACATTTTTCCTTTATTAGAGCATATTAGTGCATATATGCACACACATACACACAATCCAATCGCACACGCACATACACAGTCCAATCACACACACTTATATACATACATACATACATACATACATGAATACAATGAACTTCTTTCAGTTTCTTATTTCTTTATTGCCCACAAGGGGCTAAACACAGAGGGGACAAACAAGGACAGACAAAGGGATTAAGTCGATCACATCGACCCCAGTGCATAACTGGTACTTAATTTATCAACCCCCGAAGGATGACAGGCAAAGTCGACCTCGGCGGAATCTGAACTCAGAACGTAAAGACAGATGCTAACGTTTCTGCCAGTTCGCCGCCTTCCTTCTTCAGTTTCTGTCAGCCAAATCTAGTCACAGGGCTTTGGTGCATGTGTGTGTGAATATGAGTATGAGTACATATGAAGTAAGCATCAGGATCCATGTATATTTTGCAGCATTCTTATATAATTAGAGAAGAAGAAGAATAAATACTAGTTAAATTCCTCAGAACAAATTACCAACTCTTTATAACATTACATTACTGATGTGAATATGATAACTTCAGAGTGGCTTTGCTTTTAGGTTAATAGATTCCACTTCTTTAATTTACAATGCAACATAAAAGATATTTCATGTTCAAAGAGTTTTATTTGAATAATTTCCTACCTCTTCCTTTATTACTCTCTCTCTCTCTCTCTTCATAATTTCTTACGACCTTTCTTCTCCTTTGGGAGTATCTTCTGAGAGGAAAATTATGCAAGTCCAATTGAAGATTGAGGAAATTAAGTCAGAGATTGATCTATAAGATAAGCTATACTGCTTTATTGTTAATGAAGTTGTCATTTATTACATGCCAAACTATATATAATCACTTAGACCTGGTCTTTTGGATTCATTTAATCATATCTATTAATTCCCCTGGTTCCTTCCTTATGCTGCAGTTATATCCTCTGAGGAAACTAAGCTACATATTGACCTGTTGTATAAGCTGTGCTTGATATACTCATGATGAAACTGTACCATTCATTTATAAGCAAAATTGCATATAATCGCTTAGAATGGGTGAAACAAAGAAAAAGTTGTTAGTCTTCTGTAAGAATATGGAACTATGAAGGAAAGGATTTTATTTCTGCAAGAATATGAAGGCATAAAGAGTGATGTCAAATGTCTGAATCAGCCAACAAACAGATTTATTGGATCAAATTAAACTTTATCTATATAAACAGATCATATTTTGGATAAATTGCTACAAGAAAAATGTACAGCATTTCTGGCCATAGCTTTTGTTAGAGAAAAGGATTTATTGCCTGAAATGTTAAAGTTTTCTTATTCCTCACAACAAACCAATTTATTTCACCTTTGAACTTCCTTATTTGCTGATACAGATCGTCACTAATTTCCTTGGATACTACCATTACTGAGGAATAATGCTTTATGTGTACATAGGATGTATTACCTTGGTGATTCTGTGCCTTTCTAAGCTATATCCACTGAAGGAGTTGAAATTTGCACTGCAAATTAATGAAACCCATCAGTTTTGTCCTGGTTCTGCTACTTATATTAGCTAGTTGTTCCTATTCTGTGGTGTCTCTTTAAGGCTAGGTGGACTTAACCATTTGATAATTCTTTTAATCACATACACAGTATAGCACTAGTAGCTAGATATGGCTGTCCAAAACCCTATTGACTCAAACATCAGAATTTTGATTTCCATTGGAATTGGAATGTATATATTCACTTACTATCTTGGTTTTCTTACTCTGAGCTATTGGTTCTCAACTGGGGTCCATATGATCCTTAAGGAGTCCATATGACCCTCGGTGGTCCATATAAAATTTTGTGTTAAAATTTATGAGCAATAAGTAGCATATACTTCAACAATACACTAAAACTTTTAACAATTTTTAATACATTTTCTGATAATATTCAATAATAAAAAGATTATAGAGCTTTTTAAAATTGAATGGCTGTGAGGGCCCACCAGAGTAAAATAAGAATCAAGGGGGTCCCATAGATAAAAAGTGGTTGAGAATAACCGCTCTAAGCCATAAAAACATCAAAAAGACCTCCATATTCATCACTGTAGCTGTTCTCTTGTTTCCAGACATGACCCTAGAATCTTTGAGTTACAATGATAATAGGTATAGACATGGGCGTGGCTGTGTAGTATTGAAGTTTGCTTCCCAGCCACAACAGTTTCAAGTTTAGTCTATAAGGCATCTTGGGCCAGTGCTTTCTGTAATAGCCCTGGGTTCATCAAAGCCTCATAAATGGTTTTGGCTGATGGAAGCTGAAAGAATCCTGTTTTACATACATACTTATTTACGTAAGTACATGAGTAGTGTTTGTCTGTTTCTTTGTCTTGACATCGCATGATAGTGAACAAGCATCACTGCCATAGAAGTGGTACCCTTCATTTCCAGTGTTTCATGGAAACATGTCTGGCTAGGAGGGAATATTACTACTTGGTGACAAGGAGGGAGAAAGTCTGCCCCATGCAAACTTGGAAATGCAGATGTCAAAATGGTGTTGTTGCTGCCGTTAATTTGCCAGTGGATTTGATAGTAAAATAGAAAGGATTTGATAAAGCAATAGATAACTTAAAGAAATATTAAATAAGTAAACTGATTCTGTAGAAAGCATGGGAAATAGAAAGAACAACATGAGGTCCATGAATGAAGAATGGGTGCTATTTTGTGCATGTGCAGAAACCACTTAAGTCTATGTGTAAAGTGAATGAGCCAAGTGGATGCACGACATGGCATCTCGTTTTAGAGTCATACTTTTCATGTCCTTTACTGGATACTTTATAGAGAAGTAGTATGTATTGCTATGATGGAACAGTTCCAATGGGTCTTATCATAAGTGCTTCAGTCACTTGAAATTTAAAGTGACAAGAAACATTTTAATTACCAACAGTTAAATGCCACTCTTGTCTTAAATAATCCCAACAGTTGTGTTACGACTAATATGGACCAGCCCAGTCCAGCTAAATAACAGAGCTGCATTGCATCATTGTTGAACAGACCCACATGACAGCTCCAGTACTGTTATCATTGAGCAGTTTAGTGGTACAGCAATACTATTTCTGGCAATAATTCCACCATTCCTTCTAAAGACTGTCATTCTATGAAATATTTTCCCTGCTCAAATTTCTCTTTGTTACCATATATTGAACTTTTAGTTGTTTAAGCAGAATGCCATCATCAATCTCACCAGTTTGAGATAACCTATATTAGGCATGGATACTCAGCAGCTGTTCCTGGGATGCAGTTGCCCCCAGATGCATTAATACCAGATTCAGGGGTAAAAGGGTGCTAAATTTTTTCTGGCCTGTTAAAGTTGGAACACTGTGTTTTGGACCCTAGGCATTGAGAAACCTTTGATATGACCCTTTGGGCACTCCTCCTCTTTCTTTGACTAATTCATAAAACAAAAAAAAAAAAAATTAATCCTTAATATTATAGATCTTTCTCCCTTCCATGCCCACAGAATATGAATTGTCCAAAAGAGGAATAAATCTTTTACTATGAAGACAAGGAAAAGTTTAATGCTTTGGGCAGTACTGAATAGTTAAACCTTCCACATTTTTCTGCTCTTGAACTGACCCAACAAAAGGGCAGTAGCACAAGCAACTCTTCTACTGCCCAGCCATGACCACCACCACCACCACTGCTGCCATCTACTCCCTGCTATCTGGTAACTTTATTCTAAAAGCAACTCTTCAAAAAAGACCTACTGATGCATTGCTACACCAAGTAGGTTCCACTTCTGAGTCATAGCTTCAGATATTATTTATTATAATAATTCTAAACTATTGGTATTGGCGATGGTACTGATAGTAATAGTAGTACTACTAATAGTAGTAGTGGTTGTAGTACTAATAATGTTAGT
>NC_142928.1:23155836-23180836 GCF_046866305.1 Octopus bimaculoides
ACTGATTTTATCTTTAGATATAGCAAGTTAATATTAAGTTACAATATAAGGTGGCAAGATGGCAGAATCATTAGCCCACCAAACGAAGTAAGTACCAGCTGAGCACTGGGGTTAATGTAATCGACTTACTCCACTTTACTAGCCTTCTGCCAAAATCTGAAACCAATATTAAATTATACTATGAAGCAGTGAGCTGACAGAATCAGCCAGGCAAAATATTTAAGGGCATTTTGATCATCCTTACATTCTGAGTTCAAATTCTACCAAGGTTGATTTTGCCTTTCTTTCTTTCAGGGTCAATAAAATAAGTACCACTTGAGCTATTGGTGTCGATGTAGCCTACTCCCTACTCCAAATTACTGACATTACCTTTTACTTGTTTCAGTCATTTGACTGCAGCCATACTGGGCCACTGCCTTGTGTCAAAATTTGAAAACAATATTGTTATACAACATATTTCTGCATTCTGTATTTCTGCATTCATGAATGTAGGGGCAATTTGAGATTGTGATGAAATAATAGCTCATGAATTCAAATGGTGATGTGGGCATTTCTTTTACTTTTGTCACTTTTCTTAAGTGAAAGAGCTGGTGTCAAACCTTTTTCAGAAATTACTTGGGATAGACTGTTCAATCTATAGTTTTCTGATGAGTGGCAATTACATCTCGTTAACTACTACATATTTTGGAGATAATGTTATGAAGGCGCATGACTCAGTGGTTGGACCGTTGGGTTTACAATCATGAGGTAGTGAGTTTAATTCCAGAACTGGACTGTGTGTTGTGTTCTTGAGCAAGACATTTTATTTTCATGTTGCTCCAGTTCACTCAGCTGTAGAAATAAGTTGTGATGTCACTGGTGCCAAGCTGTACTGGCCTTTGCCTTTCCCTTGGACAACATCAGTGCTGTAGAGAGTGGAGGCTGGTATGCATGGGCGACTGCTGGTCTTCCATAAACAACCTTGCCTGAAATTGTACCTCAGAAGGGAACTTTCAAAGTACAATCCCATGGTCATTCATGACTAAAGGGGGAGGGGGTTTTTAATGCTATGAATGCATTTTAACGACTCAGTGTCTCTGATATGGTTCAGGTTCTCCTTCAGAATAGATTCCAAGCATATTATCACCATACAGTTTTTGGTGACATCTAAAGGCAAAGAAAGAAAATATGACCAGGCAGTCACAAATGATTCAACAGAGAAAGATATTTGAGGCTCAATAGATGTAATAAATATGGCTTGACACTGCTCAGACCAAAGATGATGGCACACTTGCATAAAGACTGAATGGTTCTAACTGGATAAGATTGTATTTATCCTTTGTTGTTTCAGTTATAGGACTGCAACCTCACTACCATTTAGGCAACTAAACCCTTCAAGGTAGGAAGCAATAAGTTACAGAGATGTAGACAAACTAACACCAGTTTTCAAGTAGTCAAGGACACAAACAGTTTTTTCATGTACAAAATTCACTCACAAGGCATTGGTCAGCACAGGGCTATAGTAGAACATGTTTGCCCAAGGATTGAACTCAAAACCAAAGCTCCTTAACCACACAACTATGCCTGTGGTTATAGCACATTATGTTTTTTTCTTTTAGTCAGAATTGAAGGCAATGTTCATGTCATGACCCTTTACAGGGTCTCCCAGACTGGTGGGAGGGGTAAAGAAGGAAGATATCTTCAAACCAGACACTTGGCCTAAGTGCAACAGAATAGACTCTGCTAAAGGTACTTTAGGTACCTGTGGCTAATGTTAAGCCAGGCAATGGATGAAGTCTACCACAGAAGTTGATCATTTGAACTCAGAACACCAAGATACGGAACAAATATTATAAGGTGTCCACTTTGATGTTCTTACAGTTCCACCAATCTATCACCCTAGATTGGGACCCTTTTTTAAAATAAGTTTTGAAAGGATAAGAGTCAAAAACAAATGCTGTGAGACAATTCTATTCAGTGTTCTAAAGACTATGCCAGTTTACCACCGTTCATTGCTATAGATCTATGTCTCTGTTTGTGATAAGAAACTCTCAAGAGAGCTGAACAGCAGGTCTTCAGAAAAGAACCCCACTTCAGGCAAGTATTTCAACCATTAACTTCTTACACTCTAATGGGATCGAGCCACATCCAGGTCATGACTCTTGGACACTCTTCTGCTAACATTTTTTAGCCACTTTGAGATGATTAAGGTACAACCTGTTGGTACCAAATACTTATCCTTTAAGTTAGAATAAGTACAGAGTAACTCTTCTAAATAATTAGGAACTCCTAATGTAAACCCTAGAGGGGTTGCTGTTAAGGTCTTGCAGCTGATGTACCAGAAATTTTGGAGGTAACTAGGCTTCAGTTGTGATGATACAGTCATTGTGTTGATAATTAAAATATGGCACAGTACTCCAGCTGTTTCAACCAAGTCAGCTAAAACTAAGGCCATATATCCAGGCT
This sequence comes from Octopus bimaculoides, assembly GCF_046866305.1. NCBI lineage: Eukaryota > Metazoa > Mollusca > Cephalopoda > Octopoda > Octopodidae > Octopus > Octopus bimaculoides. The sequence continues at coordinate 23,158,282 of NC_142928.1, forward strand.
GTGCTAATAATACATTTCTCTGTTATTTTTATCTTACACATATTTTTACTTTTCATGAACACATGCTTTCATTTAAACATAGCGAGAGGGAGAGAGAAAGCGGTTATTCATAGGACGACTTTGAAAGTTCAGGAAATATAAACAAAAGTTTGATGTATCGGTGTAGTACCATGAGAATTAGAGATTCATTGGTTCATGGCTATCATTTCATCATGCTTTTCAGCATTATGTTTGTTGTTTAGCTTCAGGTCAGTGCTGATCAAACAGATCTATGATGATAATAACGAGCTTATTGTATTCAATGCTCACATGCACTACAAGTCGTTGGAAAAGGGTAAACGAAGAGAGAGAGAAAAAAGCAATAAGTCAAGTAAAGAAAGACAGCAATGAAAGCTAAAAGTACATGCACAGCATACAGGATAAAACACAAGACAGAAAAATGAACTTTAAAAGAGTCATAAAGAGGAAAGGGTGCACAGGCATGTCAGGAGTGATGTTGGTGAATTTCAGGAAACACAGAAGTTTTGAAGGCTGTAGTGTCCTGAAGAGTCTAGGACATTCACCCCCCATGGACAATAACCCCACCAATGCCAATTACCCTTAAGGACAACAAATGATGATTTAAAATTTCTTAATATATTGGAGAAGAGGTAATTAACCAAGGGTAGTAATTCTCCTGGGGGTAGTTGTCATTGGAGGGAATTGTCCTATGGTGGGGTTAATTGTCTTAGGGGATGTAATTGTCCTGATACGGTCCTGACAGCTAACACCCAGCATGGGTGGTTTATTCCATGCTTCAGCAATTCTGAGCTTGCATAAGTGCTTCTGAAAGTCATGGGCGGTGCACTGTCTTTTGAATTTATAAGCATGCCTACATATAGTATTGAATTTAGAAAGCTGACCAAAGTTGTTGTTGGAAAGATGGTGGGTAATCATAATTCATGCCATTATTTTTGTTTAACCTTAGGCCAACCCTGGTCAAATAGACCTATGATCAAAGACTATATCTTGTCTTCCTTTACTGACATAATTTATCCAGGTTTACATTATCCCAAAACATGAAATTGAAAGGAGATTTAGCTGTTGTTTCTAGCAAGTTGAGTGGTCATGTAGGTGTTTTTGTTGGTTTGTATATCTTTTTTCGGTAGTCATTGACATGAAGATAGATAAAACTTATAATCTCAAGTGGTTAGCTTTTAGGAAGAACGTACTGCCATTAAGAATGTCAGCAACCAGTAACATTAGTTCATTTATTTGAAGTGCAATTAATCAACTAATAGATGTACAACAATATGCATTTGTATTGCAAATTGTGAGAAATGTATTGAAAGAATTAATCCTGTGAAATTAACTCGTATATTCTTCACGGTAAACAATAGTGTCAAGCATATGTAGTTGTTTAACCCCAGGATCAGTCCTAATCCACCAAACCTATGATCAAATGCATTCAAGCCATAACAATGCAGTCTATTCAAAAATAATGAACCATAGGTTACATTATCTTTTTTTAAGATAAATTGTGATTTGAGGGAGATTTGGCTGCTATTTTTAGTAAGTTGAAAGAGCACATTCTCCTACCATAGCTTAACAAGGATATGTTACCATCTTAACACATCTCTTTTATTTAAACTTGGTGCTGTTGACTAAATCCTCATTTGGCATTTATATAAATATTATAATTTATACTACAATTGTAAATTGATCTTTATTATTTATTATCCTGCCTAAGGATGATGGATTGACAGAATCATTTGACAGTGGTCAAAATACTTTGGGGTATTTATACCCCTTATATTCTGTGTTCAAATCCTGTCAGGGTTATTTTTGCCTTTCATTTCTCTGGGGCTGATAATGTACCAGACATGTACAGAGGTGGATTTGACTAATCCCTTCCCTCACAAATTTCTGGGTTTGTACCTGTGTAAGAAATCTTTTGTATATTACACTGCCATAATGTTAGAAATGTTCTTGAAATGAGAAAGAGTTGCTTGAGACCAGAAGATCAAAAAGCACAATTGATCTAAGAGAGAACTGAAAGAAGAGAAAATTAAATCAATTTTGGTGGGATTTTCAGAGTTTATCAAAAACAGCACAACACCCGTGACTTTCAGAAGCACTTTTCATACCCCAAATTGGTAAAGCATAACTATTAGGACAGTGCATCCTTCAAAAATTCCTTGTTTTCTGAAATTTATCAACACTACACCTAATGTGCCTATGCTCCCTTATTCTTTATGACTCTTTTAATACTCTTTTACTCTTTTACTCTTTTACTCTTTTACTCTTTTACTCTTTTATTTGTTTCAGTCATTTGACTGCGGCCATGCTGGAGCACCGCCTTTTTAGTCGAGCAAGTCAACCCCAGGACTTATTCTTTGGAAGCCTAGTACTTATTCTATCGGTTTCTTTAAGTTACGGGAACATGAACACACCAGCATCGGTTGTCAAGCGATGGTGGGGGGACAAACACAGACACACACAAACACACATACACATATATCATCATCATCATCGTTTAACGTCCGCTTTCCATGCTAGCATGGGTTGGACGATTTGACTGAGGACTGGTGAAACCGGATGGCAACACCAGGCTCCAATCTAATTTGGCAGAGTTTCTACAGCTGGATGACCTTCCTAACGCCAACCACTCAGAGAGTGTAGTGGGTGCTTTTACGTGTCACCCGCACGAAAACGGCCACGCTCAAAATGGTGCATCTCATGTGCCACCCGCACAAGAGCCGGTCCAGGGGCACTGGCAACGATCTTACTTGGCTTGCCGGGTCTTCTCACGCACAGCACATTTCCAAATGTCTCGGTCAGTAGTCATCGCCTCGGTGAGGCCCAATGTACGAAGGTCTTGCCTCACCACCTCAGCCCAGGTCTTCCTGGGCCTACCTCTTCCACGTTAGGGTGTGGCACTTTTTCACGCAGCTATCCTCATCCATTCTCACCACATGTCCATACCAGCGCAATCGTCTCTCTTGCACACCACAACTGATGCTTCTAATGTTCAGCTTTTCTCTCAAGATACTTACACTCTGACGGGTATTTACATTGACATTACACATTCAACGGAGCATACTGGCTTCATTCCTTGCGAGCTTACGTATGTCCTCAGCAGTTACAGCCCATGTTTCACTGCCATGTAGCATGGCTGTTCGTACGCATGCGTCATACAGTCTGCCTTTTACTCTGAGTGAGAGTCCCTTTGTCGCCAGCAGGGGTAAGAGCTCTCTAAACTTTGCCCAGGCTATTCTTATTCTAGCAGCTACACTTTCAGCGCACCCACCCCCACTACTAACTTGGTCGCCCAGATAGCGGAAGCTATCGACTACCTCTAGTTTTTCACCCTGGAATGAGATAGAAGTTGTTTCCTGTTTGTTTACAGTCTTTATTGCACCTGAACATCTGCCACAAACAAAAACTAACTTGCTAGTTAACCTGCCTTTGATGTTGCTGCACCTCTTATGTGTCCATAGCTTGCACTGGGTACATCTTATAGAGTTACTACCTACTCCTTTTCTACATACTGAGCAGGGCCATCTACCTGAAGGGGTTTGTGTTTTATCTACCTTCCTACTTATTAGGATTTTGGTTTTAGCTGGGTTGACTCTAAGGCCCTTCAATTCTAGACCTTGCTTCCACACCTGAAACTTCTCCTCTAGTTCTGATAGTGACTCCGCAATTAGGGCAAGGTCATCAGCATAGAGGAGCTCCCAGGGGCAACCTGTCTTGAACTCCTCTGTGATTGCCTGGAGGACTATGATAAATAAGAGGGGGCTGAGGACAGAACCTTGGTGGACCCCTACCTCTACCCGGAATTCATTGCTGTACTCATTTCCAACCCTCACCTTACTGGCAGTATCTCTGTACATGGCTCGCACAGCTCTCACTAACCATTCTTCTATCCCAAGTTTCCTCATTGACCACCAGATAAGGGATCGGGGGACCCTGTCAAAGGCTTTCTCCATGTCAACGAAAGCCAGGTACAGAGGTTTATCCTTAGCTAGGTATTTCTCCTGCAGCTGTCTCACTAGAAATAAGGCATCAGTAGTGCTTTTACCTGGCATGAACCCAAACTGCATCTCATCTAAATTGATTCGCTCCCTAATTAGTTGGGCTATGACCCTCTCTGTAACTTTCATAACCTGATCTAACAGCTTGATGCCTCTGTAATTATTTGTATATATATATATATATATATATATATATATATTTATAAATATATACATATATACGACGGGCTTCTTTCAGTTTCCGTCTACCGAATCCACTCACAAGGCTTTGGTCGGCCTGAGGCTATAGTGGAAGACACTTGCCCAAGGTGCCATGCAGTGGAACTGAACCCGGAACCATGTGGTTTGTAAGCAAGCTACTTACCACACAGCTACTCCTTCATTCTGTGTACTGTGCATATTCTTCTTGCTATCATTACTGTCTTTCTCTACTTGCCTCATCTGTCTCCTCTCTGTCTCCTCTTTTAATCTTTTCCAACAAGCTGTAGCACACCTGAGCACTGCATACAATAAGCTCACTATTATTATAATTTTAAAGCGGTGGTTCTCAATCAATTCTTACCCATGGACCCCTTTGAGTAACCCCATCCCCCATAAATATTTGATGTTTAAAAAATCCTATTATAGTTTAATAATAAAATATTATTAGGAATTGTATTAAAATATTCTATGTATTCTAGAAGTATAGCTGATTCATTGTACATGAGATTTTAACCAGAAAATCTGATATTGACCCCCAAGTGTCATGTGGACACTGGTTGAAAACTACTGCAAAATACAGGGTATCCACAAGGTCTGGGTACATGGAGTAAATAAAATCATAACATAAACAACTAAATATAAGAAATAATAATTTATTAAATTATGTGTTGGTCCCCATGTGGGTACATGGAGTAAATAAAATCATGACATAAACAATTAAATAAAAGAAATAATAATTTCTTAAAGTATGTGTTTTCCCCATGTACCCAGATTTTGTGGACACCCTGTAGATAGCTAATTAGCAGCAAAGGTGCATTTCTGTACTTTTACAGGCTTTGATTAATTAAAATTTTCCAGTTCAAATCTCACTGCAGTTCTCTTTGTATTGGGTCATCCCATAAATAATGCTGTTTTTTCAATTGCATGAATTAAAAGTCGAATGGGGACAGGATAAGCTACCTGCATTAACTTGCTATAAAAGCAGGTAGTAATTTTACCTTGTGCTTATTCTTAGTGCAAGTTTGAAAAGTGCAGTTCAATTTTAACAGTTATTTTTTCAAAGCTATTATGGAAGTGACAAAGGAGCATATTTGGCATTATGAGTTCAATAAAGGCAATAGAAAGTGTGAGGAATATTAATGCAGTATATGGGGATTGGACAATAAACATAAGCCAATGTCAACGGTGGTTCCAGAAATTCTGAGTCAGAAACTACAACCTAGAAGACAAGCCTCATCCTGGAAGATCCGTAGAGGTCGATAAGGACATCCTGCAAACCCTGGTGGAATAAAATCCTATCATAACTGTTGAGGAACTTGTGGAGAAGCTTGAATTTGGTCATTCAACCAGTCATTCAAGTCAGCGCTAGAAGAAAATCAATCACTTTTGGTTTCAAGACGAATGGTGTCCTTCCATCAGGATAATGCTCAGCCATATACAGCAAGGATGGCATTCATAAGGCTGGAGCAGTTTGAATGGGAAACGATACCCCACCCACCATATTCACTGGATATTGCCCCATCTGATTATCATTTATTCCGCAGTCTTCAAAATCATTTGGACAGAAAATATATGAATTCTGTAGACGAGGTTAGGACAGCTCTGGAGGAATATTTTTCTTTATGGACAAGTGAATTTTGGAAGAGGGGCCTTACAAGTCTACCAGATAGATGGAAGAGCATTGTAAAAAAATGAAAGCGAGTATATTTTAGGTTAAAAAAAAGCTTTATCTTAATGTTGAAAAATAAAAGAAGAATAAAAAAAAACGCATTATTTATGGGATAACCCAATACATCTTTCTGGGGACAAAGCAGGTTCAAGCAATATTTTGTGTTTGATTCAATGGGCTATATTTTTGTCCCTACAAAAATTAGTCTTTGTGTTGGAAAAAATATAAAAGAAATAAATACCAATACTGAATATTCTGTTTGTCAGCTTTTTGGCTGAAATTTCATCTGATTCCTTTCATCTTTGTTGGTAACAATAATTAGAATGAGACAGCTAAAATGACAGGCATTACATTGGATTAGTTCTGACTGAGATGAAAGAATCTGATGTAGCCAAATAGCAGTTCATTTGACCAATCTGCATACAACAGGGAATAATTTGGAAACTGATAATACAATTTCCTTGGATCAATGATATATTTCTTGAGTGATTGGTCAAAAGTCAACATAACGAGTCTCTTATTATATACAAATCATCTTTACACTTTATGCTAGATTTTCTTGTAATTCTTTTTTATTGTTATTATTTTAATCATGTGACTGTATGTGGAATGAGTTTGCAATTTATTATTATTTAAATGAGTGTATTCTTGGGGCAGATATTTCAGATAATTGCTCTTCTTTGGACAAAAGCGTATCATTTATTCATTCATTTGTTGTAATATTTGAAATGCTTTCTCCTTTGTTTTTATCAATCTATTCTGCTTTACCCAAACCAAATAAGGACAATAAAGGAGACAAACTCATTTAATTTTATTGCTGCTAACTTAGTATTAAACAGTTGTTAATTTTATGAGCATGCATTTTCACTTTCACACATCCTTCCCTTTGCAGCTCCCATTGATTATTCTCACTCCCTGTACTAAATGTGAACAGCCATGTAGCTCCTCTACAAGAAGAACCTACTCCCCCAACATATTCTACTGCCTCGTCACCTAGCATAGAGCTGACCCTACCATCTTGGGTTTCATAGTCTTGATCTGCATTGCGACCTCACTAGTGCCAAAAATATCCAATAGACAATGTAAAGTGGTTGGAATTTGGAAGGGCATCCAGCCATAGAAACCATGCCAATGAAGTCCTTGGACCCATTGGATTTTGTTTGATCATCTAACCCATGCAATCATGAAACACAGATGTTAGATTATGATATATATATATATATATATATATATATATATATATATATATACCATCATCATTTAACATCCATTGTCCATGCTGACAGGTTAGACGGTATGACCGGGCTGGCATACTGGAAGGCTGCACAAGACTTCAATCTGATTTGGCATGGTTTTCTATGGCTGGATGCCCTTCCTAATGCAAACCACTCCAAGAGTGTAATGGATGCTTTTACATGCCATTTGCATGACACCAGGTTGTGTTTATGTGCCACCGGCATGGGTGCCAATTTGCATAACACCAGTATGTGCTGTGACTGATTTTGCTTGGCTGGTGGGTCTTCTTCTCAAGCACGACATAATGCCAAAGGTTTTGGTCATTGATTCCATGAGACCCAACACTAGAAAGGAATGCAGTCATTTTGCCTCCATGAGGCCCAATGCTTGAAAGGAACTCAGCCACCTTGTCTCTGTGAATAAATAAGTATTACATTTGACAGAGCAAGATAATAATAATAATAATTCCTCCTGGCTGGATATGTTTTCATGAAATTCTGAAAATGAATGACACCATTTGTGTGATGTTGATACTTACTGACAACTACGACACATTGTGAAAACAAGGAAACATGCAAACACACACATATGGTGGGCTTCATTCAGTTTCCATCAACCAAATCCATTCACAAGGCTTTGATTGGCTTGGGGCTATAGTAGAAATCATTTGACCAGGGTGCCACACAATGGGACTGAACCTAGAAACATACAGTTTGGAGATAGGCAGAGGGATAGGCATCTTTCAGTATCTATTTGGTTATTTCAATGTGAGCTTGTTGACACAACACAACCAATATTATATAGTAAAACCAGTATTAATACTCCTTTTCTACCTTTCTTCTCTAAATCCCTGTTTTTCATTATCTACTGACAAACCCTGAGAACCTTTAGATTTTTGGCCATAAACATAAGCCAGCATCTTGTATCTGCCTTGATCTACAGCTGTTGTTTACAGAGCACACAAACTAACATTTCAGTCATTAGCCAGCTCAGCCAGGGAGCTATTTACCTCCCTGCTATTTCAGAGGTGTTACAGGTGCATTTTAGACTCACATGATAAAGCTTAGAATCTATTTTCGTTTCTAAATAGCCATATGTCTAAACCCAGCTCTTCAATAATAATAAAGTCAATGTATAAGTGTGTAACTTATCGCCATCATCATTTTACATAGGCTTTCCATGCTGGCATGGGTTGAATAGGTCATCATGATTTGAGTCACTTTCCACTGAAAGTTACAGTTCCTGAAAACTAGGTGTTCTTCCATGTCATTTGACTTGGTTTCTATAGCTGGATGTTCTTCTTAATGACAACCACAACTGATTATATTAGTCAATATAAGGGTCGTTGATTGGTCCAGTTAGTAGAGCAATGGACAAAAATGCTTTGCAGTATTTATGAACCATGACATTATGAGTGAGTTCAATCTTTGTAGAAGTCATATTTGCTTCTCAGTCTTTCAGGAATAGGTCCTAGCTGACCAATAGGGTTGAGCTAATCCAACTATACCCACCCTACTATGCTGGAAATCAATATAAGAAAATATTGGGCCAGTGTCATGTAAAAAGCACCCAACACACTCTGTAAAGTAGTTGGTATTAGGAAGGGCATCCAGCCATAAAAACCATGCAAGAACAAGTCTGGGCAGCTATCTGGCTGCTTAGTTCCTGTAGAACCATCCAATCTAAGCTAGCATGGAAAACAGATGTAGCTCCAACACCCATGAGATTTGAAGATGTTCCGTTTATGACCATCACTAATTACTTTTTTAGTCATAAGTAGATCTAAGGCTTCATTCTCTTTAAAAAAAAAAAATGGTAGTATGATTTGAGGGAGATTTGGCTGCTATCTCTAGCAAGCTAATTGTTGATGATGGTGATAGTGATGATACTATTGTTGATGATATTTAGCCCTGGTCAAGCTGGCCTATGATTATATATTCCAACCATGACCATCTTGTCTTTTTATCAGGCATAGAGAATCTAGGACAACAATGGTGAACTTGACAAGCATTTCAGCAGTGATATATCACAGGTTTTTAGGTGACACGTGGATTTTTTTCTATCTTGCTCCAGTCATTGGATTGTGGCCATGCTGGAGCATTACCTTGAATGATTTAGTCTATGCATGGGCAACCTATGGCCGGTAGGCTGCATGTGGCCCCCGACATGTTGTTGTGTGGCCCTTGACAAGTTTCTAGGTTACTAATTTCATACTAAGACAAATAAACTTTCATACTGAAATAAATAAAATTTCATACTGAGATAAATAAAATTTCATACTGAGATAAATAAAATTTCATACTGAGATAAATAAAATTTCATACTGAGACAAATAAAATTTCATACTGAGACAAATAAAATTTTATACTAAGAATAATAAAATTAAGAAGAACTGCAAAAAATTCTGTGTAAAGTGGGCAAGTAATATTTCATGCATATGTGTTTTATCAAGCAGCCCTCTTCCACTTGGAAATAATACGATTGTGCCCCCAGTTGAGGAAAAGTTGCCCATCCCTGATTTAGTCAAACAAATCGACCCTAGTACTTAATTTTTTAAAGCCTGATACTTATTCTACCATTCTCTTTTTGCTGGACAACTAAATCATGGAGATATAAACAAATCAGGACAGCTTGTCAAGTAGTGGTGCAAACACACACACATGCACACATGGGTTTCTATCTATCAAGTTTTTTTAACTTTAAGTGCTTATGCAACCACAAACACACACACACACACACACACACACACACACACACACACAAACTGTCTCAGCACCCCTCAACTTTGACCCAGAATGTTACACCTGGGAGAAGAGAGAACAGCACCAGCACCCAAATATTACCCATTTACAGCTGAGTAGACTGGGGCAATGTGAAATAAAAAGCCTTACACAAGAACAAAACACATTATCCTATTCAAGAACTCATGATATTTTGATCATAAGCTGAACACTTCAACCACCAGGCCATTCACCTTCACATGTTGTGTGCTTTTGTAATCTGCTACACTTTGTTACATATTGTAATATTTTGAGTTTTTCTTTCTTCAGCTTGAAATTCTTTCCAGTTCATACCATATTTCAATACACTAATAAACGGGTTGTATTGAAATGGCACAGAAATGTGACTTGGTTCTTATATTCTCTATTGTGATGTCTATATTTCAATAAAGCATTCAAATTTTAAGTAAACATTTCTTGAAATAAGTTTTTGAATTTTATTCAATAGGCCCAGGAGTGGCTGTGTGGTAAGTAGCTTGCTTACCAACCACATGGTTCCGGGTTCATTCCCACTGTGTGGCACCTTGGGCAAGTGTCTTCTACTATAGCCTCGGGCCGACGAAAGCCTTGTGAGTGGATTTGGTAGACGGAAACTGAAAGAAGCCTGTCGTATATATGTATATATATATATATGTGTTTGTGTGTATGACAACCGATGGTGGTGTGTTTATGTCCCCGTCACTTAGCGGTTTGGCAAAAGTGAACAATAGAATAAGTACTAGGCTTACAAAGAATAAGTCCTGGGGTCGATTTGCTCAACTAAAGGTGGTGCTCTAGTATGGCCGCAGTCAAATGACTGAAACAAGTAAAAGAGTAACCAATTCAGGGATATAGATCCATTTTGCCAGCAGTAATCTTTCAGGTCTTAGTTTGAAGTAGAAGATCTAATATGATGCTTAATTTAAGGTTTTATAACACACCTTGTGTGTGTGTGTATGTGTGTGTGTGTGTGTTGTGTGTGTGTGATTATATATATATATATATATATATATATATATATATATAAACAAACTTAGAAGCACGAAGAGAGTTGGGATTTTACAGAAAATAAAGTAAATCTCGATTGCAAGATGGCTGTGGAAACAGCTTAGAAAATGGAAAAAAGTTGTTACCAGGCAGCTACAGAGAATCAAACCCTCTACCTCTCAGATACTTGCTGAGAGGTACATGGTTCACGGCTATCCTGCGTTTGAGATATACATGTATATGCATGCACACACACCATCATCGTTTAACGATGATGATGATGTTGATGTGTGCACATACATATACATATATATCTCAAACGCAGGATAGCCGTGATGTATATATAGTGTGTGTGTGTGCAGTACCGATATATATATCAAATAGTCTGAAGTATTTAAATGGAATATAAATATTTTGCATTCGTTTCTTAATACAATTTAAGATTTCATATATTTTTCATAGTATCTTTGATGTTTAGCAGAGTTTACACTGTTGCAACCATTCAGACCATCTTTGTTTTTGCTGAAAATACTGACCAGTATATAAGAGTTCAAAACTGGACATCAGTCATATCAATCATACAAGCGTGAGAGAGCCTCCACCTCATATAGAAAAAGCAACAACAATCAACTTGTCTATATACAATAGTTAAATTAATGTTACTTTAAATGAGTAAAAATGAAAAACATGACCAGAAATATGTGTAGTAAAACAAAGCAATATTACTAAAAAAAACAACAACTTGTATTTTAGTTATTATTTCAGTACGTTCAGGAGACACGTTTCAACTTTATTCATGTCTCATCAGTGAAGTATTGATAGTTCATTTGTAAGTGTAGATTTATTTAGCTGTTTATAAACAGTAATTCAGTAATTTGATATCAATAGCAAACAATAGTTTGCTGTTGATAGTGGAGTTTTAAATAGTCCTCTTTCAGTAGTACAACCTCAATAATTTTCAGTCAGTCAGTAAACATTTATTTGAAGTGATGAGGGGAATATAGGCGGTCTAAAAGGTTTTAAAAAATAATTATAGGAAATATTTGTCTTGTTTGTTTATATTTTTCATGAAGAAAACAGCTCAGTTCAAAGTTGAATTGTAGGAGTTACCTCCCTTGACATACTTCGTTATTTTTTTTCTTGGATCACAAAAGTGTACGTCGTTTGAAATTACCATTTCTCTCTCGCTCACCACCTCTCTCTCTCTCCTCGCCCTCTCTCTCTTTCTCTCTCTCTCTCCTCGCCCGCTCTCTCTTTCTCTCAAGCAGGTATTGTTCAGGTTATGTTATTTGCTGAAAAATACCTCAGATCATATTTATTGGCTTGGATAAAAAAAAAAAACATCTCCCCCTCTCATATATATATATATGGCTTGAGATGTGCAAGAACATCGTGTTTATATTTAATGTATGTGTATATATATTCTTTTCTTTTACCTGTTTTAGTCATTTGACTGTGACGATGCAGGAGCACCGCCTTTAGTCGAGCAAATCGACCCCAGGACTTATTCTTTGTAAACCTAGTACTTATTCTATTGGTCATTTTTGCCGAACCCCTAAGTTACGGGGACGTAAACACACCAGCATCGGTTGTCAGGCGATGTTGGCGGGAGGACAAACACACACACACACACACACACATGCGACGGGGTTCTTTCAGTTTCTGTCTATCAAATTCACTCACAAGGCTTTGGTCAGCCCGAGGCTATAGTAGAAGACACTTGCCCAAGGTGCCAAGCAGTGGGACTGAAACTGGAACCATGTGATTGGTAAGCAAGCTACTTACCACACAGCCACTCTTGTATGTATATGATTTATAAATTATATATATGCTTATACATGATGCCTGAATAATGAACCCAAAACCATGTTCCCAACCTAATGCTTTTGGGTTCAGTCCCACTGTGCAGCCCCTTGGGCAAGTGTGTTCTAGTATAACCTCAGGCTGACCAAAGTCATGTGAGTGAATTTGCTAGTTGGAAGTTTCATGTATCTATGTGTGTATGATAGCCCTTGTGCCTCCTTTGACAGATAGAAGGGGATGCATATATATATGTGAGTGTGTGTATATATATCATCATCATTTAACGACCGTTGTCCGTGCTGGCATGGGTTTGACGGTTTGACCAGGGCGGGTAAGCTGGAAGGCTGCACGAGAATCCAGTCTGATTTGGCATGTTTTCTACAGCTGGATGCCCTTCCTAATGCCAGCCATTCCGAGATGTGTAATGGGTGCTTTTCGTACCACCAGCACGGGTACCATTGTGTGACACCAATATCTGCCACAGATACACACACACACGAATATATTGTGTGCATATGTGTCTGTGTGTACATTTGTGTCTGTATATAATAGACAGACTCTAGCATGTAAGTGAATAAGATTTTTATATATTTTTTACATGCAGATTCGATTTCATTTATTTTTAATACTATCTTTGCTATTTTCATATGAATAATTTTAGCTATATTGATTCAAATGTATTAGAAATATGTCATTATCAAAAGGTGAATGTCGACTATCTTTAAAATGGTACAGTTTAGTGGTAATCTTGTTCAGTTGTCCAGGTATATCTAGTTTCACTGTCCAGGATGGTACACATGGCTACTAATACGTATGACAGGGCAGGAGACTGGCTATGCTAGAACCCTGAACTGTGGCAGTCTATGGAAAGCTGGTGGTGGTGGTTGTGGGGTTCTAGTGTATGTGTATGGAAGGGGTTGTTGAATGCGGTGGCAAGGTGAGTGATACAGTGGTGAGGTACGATGGAGAGAGGGAGATGGGACAAGATCTCAACTGACTTTGGTTGTAAACTGATTGATATTAATGTTAAATGGACTTTTGAACTACTACATGTGCTCCTGTGTGTGTGTGTGTGTGTGTGTGTGTCTTTTATCATTTACTTGTTTCAGTCATTAGACTGTGGCCATGCTGGAGCACCACCTGGGATAATTTCTTTTCATCAAATGAATTGACTCCCAGCACTTCTTTTTTCTATTAAGCCTGGTAATTATTCTAATGGTCTCTTTTACTGGACCACCAAGTTATAGGAATATAAACACACCAACACCAGTTTGGTTATCAAGCAGTGGTGGGGGACAAACACACACACACACACACACACACACACACACACACACACACAACAGGCTTCTTTCAGCTTCCATCTGCCAAATCCACTCACAAGGCTTTAGTAGAAGACACTTGCCCAAAGTGTCATACAGAAGGATTGAACCTGGAACCATTTTTGCTGGAAAAGCAAGCTTCATACCACACACCCATGCCTGCACCTATTTGCATCAATTTCTTGTGTTTATATTCACATTTTTACTCCAGACTGATATTATTTTATTCTCCAATTCAGTGTTTTGCCAATGTGGACGTGAAAAGTTTGGAGAAAATATTTTCACAGCTGGATGAAATACCAATATATATAAGTTTTAGAAAGAAAATTGTACTTCTTTTTTGGCTTAAAGAAGCCTATTCACTTCAGACTCTTTGAGTCACATGACATGTTCATGCTTACACCTATATGTGTGTTTGTGTGTGTGGGTGGATGGGGGCCTGAGTAGTTCAGTGTTGAATTCATTACCCTGAGTCCATGGTCACAACTCCTGGACTTGAGCAAAATACTTCATCTTGTGCATTCTTGAGCAAAGTACTTCATCTGATGTTGATTTTCTACTGGGTCAAGGATGAGAGAGAGAGAGAGTCAAGAGGGTGTTTATGTCTGGTCACAACTACATAGACATCGAAAGCTATTAATGAAAGCATCGTACATTCTACTCGGCTAAACTAGCTTGCAAGTGATGGCTGTGGTTTTACACACACCAGTAGTTCATATATCCAAAAAAGAAGCACGCTTTAATCCTTTTGTTACCAACCCAGCTGAAACCAACTCTGGCTCTGAGTACAAATGTCTTGTTTTCATAAGTTTTGAATTAAAATCTTCCACCAAACCTTAGTCACAATTTATGTTCCAAACACTAGCTGAATGATAACTAAGTTATTTTACTAAATTCTTTGTTATATTTAAAGTAATTGAAAGAAATACAGAGCATCTCAAAATAAATACAATAACGAAAGGGTTAAAGCCATAATATATTTTTTTAGGAAGTTAAAAGTTATGGCTGATCATTGGTTTTGTACCTATAAAGTGCTTAGCAGTATAGGTGACTCATCAAACTCAAATGGCTGAAGGCACATCATTTACTCTCTAGAACTGGGTTATTCTATGATCAACCATAACTTATAACTTCCTGCCAGTGCTGCTCGTCTGGCTCCCGTGCAGGTGGCACGTAAAAGCGCCCACTACACTCTCGGAGTGGTTGGCATTAGGAAGGGCATCCAGCTGTAGAAACTTTACCAGATCAGATTAGAGCCTGGTGCAGCCTTCTGGCTTGCCAGTCCTCAGTCAAATCGTCCAACCCATGCTAGCATGAAAAGCGGACGTTAAACAATGATGATGATGAAATATATATATATATATATATATAAACAGTGATCTGTTCTTGCAAGTGACTGTTATCCTTTTATATATATGGTGGTTGTCTACTCCTTATGCAAAGTTTGACCACCTCCTGTACCTACACCTTAGAACCATCATCGCATCTGATGTGGTTTTTTAAACCAGACAATTTTTTCATACCTATCTATCTATCTATCTATCTATTTATCTATCTATCTATCTATCTATCTATCTATCTATCTATATATATATATATATATATATATATATATATATATATATATATATATATACAATTTGAAAATCCTACACGACTAGGTGAAAAGCGCTTTATTTAATAGGTGACATTAATAAGAATCTGTAAATGTACAAACATCCAGATTTCTGAGTACCTTAATTTTTTTCTATATAATTTCTGTACATCACCTCCAAACCTTCAAATATAATATATATATATGTGCACACACACTTTTATAGGGGTCTCTTCTCACTGCTAACTGTGAAGCCTGACATCTCTCTGTTGTATGAGCAACAGCTTCCTTTGAAGACCCGCACAGGACTGTCCTTGCAGACAACAGAAAAAAAGAAGTAAAACAATAACACTGTAACTGGTCCTGATCAGCCTACCTTCCCATAAGTCCTCTGCAGTCAGACAGACTTGTTGGGTATCTGCAAACCAGCCCAGCAAGAGGTGCATATTTCCTTCCCTGTAAATCATTACTTACTAAGCTAAATTATGAAGTGTGTGTGTATATATATATATATATATATATAATTATGTGTATTTCTTCTATCTTAATGAATAAAAATTCTTCTGATAGAATAAATGGGTTAATAGAAACCAATGTAGCAAAGAACACAAAATTACTGTGGTTAGCTCCTGTTTTTAAGGCAGGAACTCCTTGAAATTTTGGGTATTTGAGTATATTTAAGAATTTAAAGATTTGAAACATATGTAGGAATAAAGTTGCAATTATAACATGCGTTTTCTCCAATCCTTAAATTCTTATATATATATATATATATATATGTATATATATATATATATATATATATATATATATATATATATATATATAAAGAATGAAGAAAAAAACAACAACACAAGGTTATGGTACATGCAAAGCATTAGCAGACGCTCAACGAAGGAAAGAAAGGTAGTTTTATGTTTCGAGCAAAGCTCTTCTTCAGAAACAGGAGAGAGAGGAAAGTCTAAGAGAAAAGGAAGACAGAGGAAAAAAATAGCCAATGATCCACATGTAGTTACATTTTGAAAAAAAAAAGGGGGAAAGAGAAAGAGGAAAAAGCAGGAGAGTGGAAGTAGAGCAGAAGATAGGTCGAGGAAAGACGAGTTAAAGAGGAAGAGTCACAGACAAATTATAATGAGTCACAGTCAAGGTACAGAAATGGTGTATTCCAAATGACCAAGGTAATGTAATCCAATGGTAGAAAGAATTCCATGGATTAGGTACTCCAAAGTCAGTCAACACACACACACACACACACACACACACACACACGCACACACACCCATATATATAGGGTGGAAAGAAAAGGAGAACTGATATTTTATAAATTTATGTGTACGTTTAAATTTATAAATGTGCATGTTTAAAGCTATCAAGTCTATAGTTAGTGGGCTGTATAAATGAGGTTTTTTTTCTCAATATTTTATGTTATCTCTCTTTGCAGTAACAAAATAAAGAGTCCCTTTATTCAGCCATCAGATAGGAAGGAGTTTAGTCCCTTAGTTATTGAAATTACTATCTTTATGTGTGAAGGAGAGAATAATTACAGAAATTACTGTAGTGTGTAAAGTGTGAATGCATGCTCCAGGCTGAATAGGATGAACCAGAATGATAATGTGTGGTAAAGCCAGTTAGCTTTAATATTCTCTTAGTAAAACAGAAAATTACAGGTTTAAGGAAAGATGAGTTTATATTAAGATTGTTAATGTTTTCTTCTACTGCTAATGTTACACAAAAGCATGACAATTCTTTAGTTTGTTCTTGTTATTGAAGAAATAATGGGCATTCTGTTTAACTAGCAGGAATGGATCAAATTAATATACAGTAGCAATAAAAACAGATGCGAGGTGTGTGTATATATTGACATTTATTTCTCTCTCAATTATCTTAAATCGATCAGAATCGCTTGATTCTATGTCTTTTATGACATTCTTATATCCTTCTGCAGATTTAATATCCGTTTCCAACATTGTTTCTTTGTTGCGATATTTTTCTTTGTATCTTTGTGTTGTGTGTTAATTCCACTACTGTAAGACTTATGTGCAAGGCAGTTAGAAGCAACTAGCTCATAAATGTCCATGTATTTGTTAGATGTGAATGTTTCATGATGTATTATTGTGTTGACAGAAGGGGGGGTCTTGACTTCCATATGAATCTGGTTTTTACTCACAAAATAACTGCCATATCAACCACAAATGACTGGTTTGTGATTGAAGATGGAATCAATGTCTGTGGCAGGAAGATTTCTTTTTCTATACAGACAGAAATGGGTCGAACGCTTAAAAAGGAAAGGTGAAAATTTCCACCAAAAGAAATTTAGGATTAGACTTTCCAATGAACTACAAGAGAATTGAGTGCACTTCATGACTTTGTTCCTTTCGATCTTTCACCCATTTTATCTAAACTACTTTCAGTAACTACACACAACTTGACCTATGAAGAACATAATTGTTTTTTATTTGAACACACCAGAGCATTGCTATGAGGTTGAGAAGTTTACTTCCCAATCATGTGGTTTGGGATTCAGTACCATTGTGTGACACATTGGGATAGTGTCCTCTATAGCTCCAGATTGCCCAAAGCCTTGTGAATGGATCTGGTCAACAGAAACTGAAAGAAACCTCTGTGTGTGTGTGTGTGTGTGTGTCCATCCTTGTCCTGACATTGTGCGATCATTGTAAACGAGTTACCATCATACAGATGATGTCATTCATTTCTAATCTTTTGTGTAAGACATGTTTGGCTGCAGCAAAAATATTAGTTTGCTTGGAAACAAATCAGAGTTGGCAACTGGGCAGGTATCTGTCTGTAAAAAAATCTGCCTCGCCCATGCGAACATAGAAAAGTAGATGTTAAAACAGTGGATGTTAAAACATATAATTTTCACTTAATTCAGTAGAACTAAAAAGATTTGTGAAAGTTGAAACCTGTCTACAGGTTAATTCAATAATTCCTTAAATACATCCAAAGTCAATTAATCTTGTCATTATTTATTCTTTTCAACTTGTACAAAGAAAGTACAAGTAGTCTTGTTTAATATTAGTTCATTTTGGCAGCATTTCCTAGTTTTGGATTTCTACTTGCTCAGCAATGACTCCCATGCTCCTTCTAGAGTGATATAAACTCACAGGGCCTGCTTCCCAGTTTCTATAGTGAGTATATTTTCCCCTGGATGGGATGCTGGTCTGTCACAGGGTCACTCATTTTTTGCCAGCTGAATGGGCTGGAGCAGCATGAAATGGAGTGTTTTGCTCAAGAACACAATGCGTTGCCCAGTTCAGGAATCAAAAACCACAATTAAGAACACAGTGCATAGCCCAGTCTAGAAATCAAACCACAATCTTAAGTACAACACCCTAATCACTAAACCACGTGCCTCCACAAATGACTGCTATAAAGAATGAAACTAAGACTCCCCCATAATTTCCCTTCCATATTTATAGCCATATATACTTGCAAGGTAATAACAACAGCACCAAATCTGCAGCTATAAATGAGATCTCTTAGCAAATGTCAAAGCACAAGCATTTTATTCTGTGTGCGAACAATTCTTTCAGCTCTCCACCTTATGCTAACACATAAATAATGGCAAGATTTTGTTTTATGTTCCAAAATATTGGAATTAATCTTTCTGGTGATATCTTGTCTAATTGGTTTGATCTATTAAGCTGTCTCACATTTAACATCTGCTAATACGTGACTGCTACTTCCTTGCCTCAAGAACCTTCTATAAGATAACATTCTTTTATATGTTGGTCTTTTTCGCTGATATATTGATCTTTGACAAAAATCAGAATTTTAGTACTCTGGTTTCTTTCATATCCCTTTTTCTTTTTTATTTTTAGTTCAATTTTTCTTCTTTTCTCTTGAAATGTCAAATTTATAATACTAAGATGCTTGCTTTCATAAGCCTGATTTATGTGGGAATAAAGATGGGGTAATTTAAGATGAAAATTGGAAATCAAGTAAGAAAAATTTTTAGAAATGATTTTGAAAATCTTAAAGTTGAATTTAAGTTTTACATATTATTAGATTTTTAGTTTCAGCTCAAATTTCTGTTTCTCATTTCCATTCAATTGTATTCTCTGCTGTCTCCATTTAATTTCAATTTTATCAGCTTCATATTAATAAATAAAAAAATTTTTAAATAAATTGGAGGGCAGAGAGAGACAGCCTTGATTCTAAGTTTTCATCAAATCTTTTTGACCTGAATGTGATAATTTCATTTCACTTGTCAGGAAACAGAATGTTGCTATTTTTTTTAAACAAGGGACTGATTCTTTTAAAATGCAGAGAAGATCCAAGTAGGTTCTCTATATAATGAGGTTATTTGAAACAAATTAAGCTAAATGTATAAAAGTTTATGGAGGTGGAATAAAGGAATAAATTGGTAAAAGCAAAAGTAGTCACTCTTCATTTCACCAGATAAGCATGAAATAATAAAGGAGACCTGTGTTGTCCCACAGCCTGCCAGAAATAGCAGCCAAATCTCCTTCAGAATCACAGGGTATCTTAAATAATGTAATCCTAGACAAACTGTCTGATATTAAGATGTGATGGTTGTCACTTGAACACCTTTGATCAAGGTTCTTTGTTCAATCTTAGGCTGATCTGAGTTAAACAATAAAACTTGCAAAACTACTTCTTTCATTATCTTAATGGTTTTAGTAATGAATAAGTTACAAGTTATATCACACTTCAAGGCTCATAATCCAGGGTTAAGGAACCCGTTCCCCAGGATATGTGCTTGCTTTGAGATCCTTAAGTGAAGTCTTCTGGACGAAGTTCATATTTTACTCTTACTCTTTTACTTGTTTCAGTCATTTGACTGGCCATGCTGAAGCACCGCCTTTAGTCGAGCAAGTCGACCCCAGGACTTATTCTTTGTAAGCCTAGTACTTATTCTATCGGTCTCTTTTGCCGAACCGCTAAGTTACGGGGACGTAAACACACCACCATCGGTTGTCAAGCAATATTGGGGGGACAAACACAGACACACAAACATACATACACATATATATATGCATATATACGATGGGCTTCTTTCAGTTTCCGTCTACCAAATCCACTCACAAGGCTTTGGTCGGCCCGAGGCTATAGTAGAAGACACTTGCCCAAGGTGCCACGCAGTGGGACTGAACCCAGAACCATGTGGTTGGTAAGCAAGCTACTTACCACACAGCCACTCCTACACCTATTTATGTAATGTAAATTTAAATATGATTTTCCTTTTAAATTTCCTAAATTCTCAAAACCTCTGAAAAATGCTTTACATTACAGAGAACCTAACCCTTTATTGCAAGTGAGGTATTTAAAATGTATTTGAATTGGTGTCATTCATCCACCTTCTTTTTACACTATTCCTGGGATGGTCGGAGGGGTAGAGTCTTCAGGTACCTCCTCCATGGGACCCTGTCAGCAGTAGTAATTGTTATACTTTCCAACTGGATTTCCAAGCATGACAACCACTGAGACTATGGATATTATTCAACCATCTCCTTTTTGGTTCACCTTTAAGTCTCTGACCTGTTGTCTTAACCCTTTAGTGTTCAAATTACTCTGGCAAATGTAAAGCTTATTTATTAATATTATTTCAAATTAATCATGTATTATCTCATAGATTTGAGATTTTGATGATGTTATTGTCTATATTTAAAATGACATTGTTGGGTAAGTGTGAGAGACTAGATATGGCCAGTTTAAACATAAAACGGGAGGGATATTTGAGCTGGACATGGCTGGTTTAAATGCTAAAGGGTTAACTCAAAGAAGGCATCTTGTGATGCTTTTATGTGACATTCTAATCACATGTCCATAGTAGCAGAGCTGTGACCTCTCAATGCGAAGAAGTTTAACTTAGAGAAACTCCCTCCATTCTGAGCTATGTACCTTGTTGAATAACCTTGTTATAAAGATCCTTTTGGAGGATTTCCATTTCAGATTCTTATATTACCCAACATACTTTATTTTTTTTTTACCACCCTTTGCTTTTCTGGGGATTGAATGCTGGTGCTAGCATATGGCTTTGCCAGCTCCTCCTGCAATGTTAGCAACTAATTCTGCCTCCTGCTTCCCATTGCTCATGAATACAGCTTTGAGATACTTAAACATCTCCACATGTTTCAGTAATATTCCACTGTTATTTCCCATTGAAAACATACAACTGAGATGGCTTACTTTACTGTGTTGGATATTATTGTAGATAATATTAATTAATTGGAGTTTTACTTGTCCTGTTATCCTAAGCAATTGACTAATAACCTGGTGCAGGTAAAAATAATACAGTTAAAAATGAAAACATGAATAAAAATAGCAGAGAAAAATAAAACAAGATTTAAGTAAATTGAGATTGAGGGATTAGCAGGTGCCCTCGAGTATAATTGGCAGAAAAAATATGTTGCATGGCAAGTGATAGATCTGTGATTTGGATTATGTCAGAGGCAGGGTTAGTGCTTGATCAGCCCCACAACGTATACCCACTTCTCCCAACTGTGTCATATATACCCTCTTCTTCCAGTTTGGCCCCTTCTTGCAACCTCTTCAATGTCCCCCCCCCACCCCTACATGTACACTCCTTGTCTCAACTCTTATGCTGTTCTTCCTTTTCTCTTAGTCCTATAATGTGTGCCCTCTTCTTGTAACCCTATAATGTACAGCCTCTTTTCCCAACCCTTACAATGCACACCTTCTCCCAGCCCTGCAATGTGTACCCCGCCACCATTTTTCCAGCCCTTTATCATGTATCCCTTTTGACAATCTTTTCTTCTGTCACCCTCTTTGAACAAACATAAAAATGCAGTTATAATTAAATTGCACATAAGAAATCTATAGTATTATGATCAGGCATATCACTGTGTGAACCTGTTAGCAAGCAAAATTGTGTTTCACACCATATTATGTGACCAGTCATAACATCACGTAACCTTCTGATCTTTTCTCATCCCATTCTAACCCTGTCCTCCATTCTTCTC
>NC_142928.1:23185836-23203336 GCF_046866305.1 Octopus bimaculoides
ACTGAAATAAATAAAAGAATATATATATATCTATATATATATATATATATATATATATATATATATATATATATTCGTCCAACCCATGCTCGTCCAACCCATGCTAGCATGGAAAGCGGACGTTAAACGATGATGATGATGATGATATATATGTATATGTCAGCCTGGGGCTATAGTAGTTGCCACTTACCAAATGTACTACACAATGGGACTGAAACCAGAATCATGTGGTTGCCTGTGTTCATCTTACACACACACACGTGTGGACACTTTGGAACTAGCTTTAATAGCTGCTTTCTGCAGAGAAGCTTTTAATCATAATCAATGTACCATTATATAGAAAGAATTTTCAATGAAAAGAAAAAGAAAGAAAAAAATGTAACCAAATAGGCCACCTGCCCTTTCGTTTCACTCACACACACCACACACACACACACATTTACATATATATATGTAAGGAGGAGAGAGCTGTAAAGGCAGGGACTCTATGCACTTCCCAACAAGAGTATTGTTGCACTTAAAATCATAAGTGTATGTTGTGTGTATCTGTGTGCAGTACACATGTGCATGCACACCAACTCACATATGTCTATGCACATCTTTGCAAAATGCACTGAATGTAAAGATGTGTTTATGTTCTGCTGATTGAGTATAGTGTAAGCTAGGATATGAGTCAAGTTCACTTTCTATTATATAAAAAGAAAAGGTCAAAGGTGAACAGCAGTAGGTTTATGCAGAACCACTTCTACATCTAAGTCAAGTGAAGGAAGTAATAAGTTTTCAAACTTCTTCACCACTTCATAAGCAATCTGCCCAAGGAGTTTGGTACACAGGAGCAAGTGAGACTAAGCCAAACAGTTACATAGCTATAATCAACCAATGAGCAAGCCTTCGTGACGTTGCTTAAATTGCTAGAAATTGTAGCTAGTTCTTCCTGAAATCACACTTGTCCATCTTAGATGGTTTCAAATTTAGGCACAAGGCCTGAAATTTTAAGAGAAGGGGTAAATTGATTGCATTGACCCAGTACTTGACTGGTACTTAATTTATTGACCCTAAAATGATGGAAAGCAAAACTGATCTCAGCAGAATTTGAACTCCGAACATCAAAAGCCAAAGAAATGCCATAAAGCATTTTGTCTGAGGTGCTAATGATTCTGCCAGCTCACCTAGATATGTTTTAATCACATTACCAAATTTTTGTTTTCAAGTGAAATCATCACAAATTTTTTTTAAAGAACTACTCTGCTTCATAAAAAAGCTTTGGCTAAACTAATTAAAAATTTTTTTTAATGAGGCAAGATACATCATAATTTTGTTCAATCTTTACATGAGAATTGCCCTCCTCCATGAATATGAATACATCATAACAAATAATTAATTTTGTTTTCATTGCATAGGCATGGGTATGGCTGTGTGGTAAGAAGCTTACTTTCCAACTGTGTGATTTCAGGTTCAGTCCCATTGCAGGGCTCCTTGGGCAGGTGTCTTCTACTATAAATTCATACCAACCAAAGCCTTGTGAGTGGATTTGGTAGATGGAAACTGAAAGAAGCCTATTGTGTCTGTATATATACATATATATACATATAATGATATGAACAAGGAGTCTAATGCGGGTCTTGTATGAGCATGTATATGTTAAATAAAATGACACAACGAAGCCAAGGCTGTGTGGAATTTTCAGGGCATTTATAAAGAGAAAGTTGGTCTTACAGCTGTTTCTGGGACAAGAAGCATTTCTACCACTTCTACACACCACTTTCCTTGGATAATGGAACTGCAGCTATAACATCTTTATATATGTTTATTTTTATTTTTACATTCATTCTCCTATTTCCCTATATACTCCTTATTTCCTTCCTTTTCCAAAATAAATCCTTATATTGAACTCTAATATTTCCCTATATTTAACCATCTCACATCATCTCTGATGAAGGGATATCCCTAATATCCCAGAAACAGCTGTAAGACTAACTTTCTCTTTATAAATGCCCTGGAAATTCCACACAGCCTTGGCTTTGTTGTCTCATTTTATTTAACACACACACACACATATATATATATATATATATATGAGTGAGATCATTGCCAGTGCCGCCGAACTGGCTTCTGTGCAGGTGGCACGTAAAATACACCATTTTGAGCGTGGCCGTTGCCAGTACCGCCTGACTGGCCTTCGTGCCAGTGGCACATAAAAGCACCCACTACACTCTCAGAGTGGTTGGCATTAGGAAGGGCATCCAGCTGTAGAAACTCTGCCAAATCAGATTGGAGCCTGGTGTAGCCTTCTGGTTTCACCAGTCCTCAGTCAAATCATCCAACCCATGCTAGCATGGAAAGCGGACGTTAAACGACGACGATGATGATGATGATGATATATATATATAAAATCCTAATTGATGGAATGGAGCAGGTAAAATCTTGGCTACATATGTTGCCTAGCTAGCAGATCCTCAGAAGTAATAATTGCTCAACAAGGGATATCCCACTAGCTACTCATCAAGTCAAAAATACCTTACTTAAATGAAAGTTATATTGTCATTAAGGACTCCTATGTTAACTTGCTGGAAATACAATTTAAATTATACCTCTGGTGAGTTAACCTGGGTTTCCTTAATGACAATGTAACCTTCAATTATCTAAGGTATATTCAGCCAGATGAATAGCTAGTGGGGTACACCTCATTGTGTAATTATTACTTCTGAGGAGCTGATAAATAAATACTGGGGTTGATTTCTTTAATTCAGAATTGTGCTCCAGTATGGCTGTGGTCCAATAAGTGAAACAAATAAGAGGTATGAATAAAATTAAGCTGCATACATTTGTAAACAAGAGTTCAGTGGTCAGAAATAATGGCAAAACACCTGATGTTTGTTATATGTATGTTTGTGTGTGTGTATGCACTTATGTGTGTGGTGTGCATTGTCTCAAGTATATATTGCTCTGTGTGTCTGTTTGTGTCTATTTTCTATTTTCAGACAGTTCCAATCAAGCATACTGTGATACAAAAGTAACCTAGAGACTTAATATTGACTGACAAAGCAAAATATATAAAGGGAATAATATAACCATGTTTATATTAGTTTTTGGTTGACTATTGAACTGTGCCTAACACGACTACACTGGTCTACTTTATCTCAGTGATTTGTGCTCGCAAGCTGTAAAACTTAATCCTATTGAGTGTTAAGCTTAATCAATCCACCAGGGAAATATTGGGAATCATCATTATTATTCTTAACCCAGATTCTTTCAAGTCAAGATAATTTTTTTTTTCTTCACTTTTTTGTAAATTGCATTTTTAGATTGTTTTTACTTTAAAAAAAAAACAAAAAAAATTCTTCAGTTTATTCTTGTTTTTAATTTTTGAGTTTTTTTTTTTAGCATTCATGTAAGATGTGGTATTGTTAGACCATCCACTACTTGCAGGAATGATTATGCATAAGGTTT
Organism: Octopus bimaculoides; assembly: GCF_046866305.1. Lineage (NCBI taxonomy): Eukaryota > Metazoa > Mollusca > Cephalopoda > Octopoda > Octopodidae > Octopus > Octopus bimaculoides. Next base: position 23,189,287 of record NC_142928.1, read on the forward strand.
GCTATATGATCTTTCCTGATGGTGATGATGGTGATAATTGATCATCATTTAATGCCCATTTTTCTCTGCATGCATAAGTGAGATGAAATTTGTTGAGGCAGATTTTCTTTGGCTGGATACCTTTCCTGTCACCAACCCTCACTTGTTTCCAAGTAAAGTAATATTTCCGCATGGCTAAACATGTTTTCCTTTGTACACTGATAACGAACACCTCACTTGTATGATGATTTACAACCATCAGGTGATGCCTCAAGAAGAATACAAACACACACACATTAACCTCTAACCTCTAACCTCCACCTATTTACTTCCCACTCACACTCCTGTGAAAACATCCACAGACTCTCTCACCCCCCCCCCCATGATCTACTTTCTGTATCCTTTCATGTACTCACCTTGCTCTTTGAGAGTTTGCTGGAGCAACCCATCATCACCTTCCTTTTATCTCTTTCAACCATGTATCTCCTCTGTAGCAAGACACCTGTGCTTGTCTCTCCGTCATACTTTCAGCATCTGACATACAGCCACCTACCTCCACCTTCCCCTCCCAAATACTTCCTCTTAGTATTGGAAGCTATCTCCCTTTCCTCTTCCTCTGTTCTTTTATGTCTTGCAAGTTTCATGGCAACCTCACTGGTGTTGGTGGCACATAAAAAGCACCCTGTGCACTCAGTAAAGCAGTTGACATTAGGAAGGACATCAAGGCTTGGAAAACATGCTAAAGATGACAATGGAGTCTAACACAGCCCTGCAGTTTGCCAATTCCTAATCAAACTGTCCTGCCCATGCCAACATGGAAAGTAGATTTTAAATGATGATAATGATGTGTGTGTGTGTGTGTGTGTGTGTGTGTGTGTGTGTGTGTGTCTGTGTATGTGTCCTTCAACTAACAAGGAAAACATTTTTGGCCTTGTTGACACATTGCTTTGGTAGTGGAATTTACCATCATCACCCTAATCACCACTAAACCATGCAGGAAGTCATGCTTTCCTTAAATTAATGACTTTATTTCATCATTTTGACATAAACATGTCAAAAGTGCAAGTATAACTGTGTGGTTAAGAAGTTTGCTTCCCAACCACATGGGTTCAGTCCTACTGCAAGGCACCTTTGGTAAATGCCTTTTACTATAGTCCTGGAGTGACCAAAGACATGTGTGAGCATGTGTGTATATATATATATATATATATATATATATATATATATATATGCAATTAATACTAATTGTTTAAAGGATCACCATCACTCAAATTAGTTTTGGATGACTTTAAAGAGTCACCTTAGTATTCAAATATGTTAAGTCTGTACCAGATCAGTTAATTTATTTAAGGACACTCTTTTAGATTGCCTGGAATTACCAAATGCAGAACATGCATGCAGCAGCAGTATTGATTTTCTTTATAAACAAATTCATTCTTTGCTTTGACAACTTTGTCATCTGTGGTACAAATATTCAGTGTCAGTGTTGTATAAAAGGGATTCTTAGTTATGTCTTGTTGAAGATGTGGCAACTTCTCTAGTGCCGGTGCCAGGATAAACTGCACCTAAGGTACTCTGTAAAGTAGTTGGTGAATAAGAAAGTTATCCAGCCTTAGAAACCATGCTAAACTTAACGGTTAGGAGAGACATGATCCTCTAGTAGATCTGAATAAGATGCCTCATCTAAACCATGCCAGCATAGGAAGTGGATATAAAACAATAATAATGATGAATTACATTCAGTTATGTTGTGCAATAATACATGACTACCATACCCTTCTCATATCATTTTTACTAAACAATTGCTTTCTACTATGAAGATTCTAGTCATAACCAATGCCGCATCACATTTCCATTGTTAGTCCACATCTAGGATGTCATCATAATTTAGCATCTATTTTCCATACTGGTATGGATAGGACAGGAACTGGCAAAGCTGGGATCTGTACCAGGCTCCGTTGTCTTTTGCATGGTTTCTACAGTGAGATACCCTTCTTAATGCCAACCACTTTACAGAGTGTACTGGTTGCTTTTTGATCCAGTCATTGACTGGTACATAATTTTATGAACCCCAGAATAATGAAAGTTAAAGTTGACTTTAAGGAGATTTGAACTCAGAACACAAAGAGCAGTAATTAATTATCACAGGCATTTTATCTGATGCTCCAATGATTCTACTAATCTATAACCTTATTCAAAGATAATAAAATATACCACCCATGTTATGGTGTGAGTGTGTGTGTGTGTGTGTGTGTGTGTGTGTGTGTGTGTGTGTGTGCTTGCCTGTCTGTCTGTCTGTGAACATGCACACATCCACCTACATGGGCAATATATTTTACACACATCTTGAGTCTTATATGAGCATACACATCTGTATGCTTATGAAATGTAAGGATATATTCACATATTGTCATATCTTTTAGCTTTGATTATCGACTCTCCTGTCTCCACCTCCCAGACATTTGCTAGGTACACATAGATAATATTTACTGTTTTAGATTCATGTGATTATTGTAACAGAATTACTATGCTTATCTTTATTTTCCTTCAGCTTGTATTATTTTATTTTTGGATATTATTAGCAGCTCAAAGGAAGTCACAGATTCTAGATGTCTGCTACAGTGTGTGTATGTCTGTGTGTGGAACTTAAATTCTGGGGTGAACACAGATAACTGTCATCATTATCAAGTTTGTTATATATAGTATAGTGTTGATAAATAATCATTTTTTATTAATATGCAACGTATATTATTTTTTCATTTGCTTTTATGTTGTTTATCACCTATCAAAATATGTAGAAAAATAGTGATGTCACAATTAAGACAGCCTCATTTCCAAATATGACTCTCTTCATTGAAACAGGATGTATAGAGATGAATTGCACCATTCATTGAATTGTTAGTGAAACCCATCTATCTGTAAAAGTAACAAATCAAGGGAGCCTCTTCATGGTCACTCAACCTATTAAAATAGCAGTCAAATCTCCCTAAAATGAACAGACTATTTAAATAAAAAAAAAGATATTAAATAAAGTAGTCCTTACATTATTCCATGTCTACCATCATCATCATCATCATCGTTTAACGTCTGCTTTCCATGCTAGCATGGATTGGATGATTTGACTGAGGACTGGTGAACCGGATAGCTGCACCAGGCTCCAATCTAATCTGGCAGAGTTTCTACAGCTGGATGCCCTTCCTAACGCCAACCATTCTGAGAGTGTAGTGGGTGCTTTTACATGCCACCGGCACAAGGGCTAGTCACATGGTACTGGCAACGGCCACGCTCAAAATGGTATTTTTTACGTGCCACCTGCACAAGAGCCAGTCCAGCGGCACTGGCAATGACCAATATTTACAAATGCCGTTTCTGCAGATGTGCCTATGAACCTTTTCCTCCTTATAGCTCTTCTATTGCTTATTTTGTCTTTTTGTGTTTCATTCTGTCGACAGTAGAAGTGTTTTGCCAAGCTGCTAAGTTACGGGATGTAAACACATCAACACCGGTTATCAAGCGATGAGGTGGGGGGACAAACACAGACACACACACACATGCACACACACACACACACAAGCACATATATATGATGGTCTTCTTTCAGTTTCCGTCTATCAAATCCACTCACAAGGCCTTGGTCGGCCTGAGGCTATAGTAGAAGACACTCACCCAAGGTGCCATGCAGTGGGACTGAACCCAGAACCACGTGGTCGGGAAGCAAGCTTCTTACCACACAGCCATGCCTGCACCTATATGCACACATATATGTGGACTGCACTTAGCAGGCTATGTTTTAGACTGTGTAAAGTTGTAAACCATAAACTCTAACATGTTTTTGTTTGTTACGCCCAGTACTCCAATTAATATTGGTACTGTTTTTACTTCATATATATTATCCTACTTATTTCCAATTAATGAAACATACTTTGATGGCTTCTCAACTTCCTTCAAGGCAATGTTTTGGTCAGAATTATTATTATCATTAGAATTACAAGGCAATGAGAATCATAAAAAAATTCCTCACAGTATTTTTTCTGACTAATAAAAAAAAAAGCACCAATTGAGTATTAGGGTTAATGGTATTGAGTGCTTACCATCTTCCTGAAATTGCTGGCCTTGTGACAAAATTTGAAACCATTTCTATAACTATTATTATTATTATGGCAGCGAGCTGGCAGGGTTTTTAGCATGCCAGACAAAATGCTTAGCAGTGTTTCATTCATTTTAACATTCTCAGTTCAAATTCAGCCGAGGTCGACTTTACCTTTCATCCTTTCAGGGTTGATAAATAGTACCTGTCAAGTACTTGGGTTGATGTAATTGATTAGCCCCTATTCCAAAATTGCTGGCCTTGATCCAAAATTTGAAACCATTATTATTACTACTACTACTACTACTACTACTGCTACTACTACTACTACTACTACTACTACTACTACTACTACTACTACTACTACTACTACTACCACCTCTGATTTAGCGAAGGTGGAGGTATTGTTTTCAGTTGTGTTTGTTTGTTTGTTTGTCTGTGGACAAGATATCTCAAGAACCACTGGATGGATTCAGATGAAATTTTCAGGGATGTTTGGCCTCATGACTGGCACAAAGTGATTAGATTTTGGGATCAATCTGGTACCGAACAAGGATTTTGGATTATTTTTCTGAATTTTACACTCAATTTTTGAGAGTGGTTGGATTCATTTTTAGTATTCTCATTTTTGAGAACAGTCAAGTTTATTTCAGATATTCTCATTTTAAAAATCATATCAGGCTAATCGTTGAGAGGAATTTCCTAGTACTGGTGTTGCTTTGATGGAGGTTTGCACTCTGTGAGTGCTCGTGTTATTATTATTATTATTATTATTATTATTATCATTATTATTATTGTAGACATCACACAGTATACAATATTGTGAGTTTGTCGATTGAAGATTTTGTGTCTACTGGGGGTTTGTACTGTTTGTCAAGTCACAACAAGAACCTCAGACAGACAGTACTTTACACAATATACGTGCAGTTCCAAGTAATGCCAACTTTTGCAATACACCTAAATTGTAGGCTATTTCTAAGGTTTTCAGATGTTTTTTCAGATTGGGTGGTACTGAACCCAATGCTCCAATGACAATAGGGATAACCTTTATATTCGACTCTCGTAGCTGCCACATCTTAGCGATCTCAATTCTCAGGTCTCCATATTTATCAACCTTTTCTCTTTTTTTCATGATGATATGTTCATCTCCTGGCACTACCACATCAATTATTTGGCACTCTTGTTTGTCCCTCCTAAAGGAGATTCAGTATAACACAGAATGTGACAAGGCTGGTACAACTCATTTTTGCCTGCTATGTAGACTGGAGTAATGTGGAATAAAGTGTCTTGCTCAAGAACACAATACATCACTGAGAATTGAACTCATGACTTTATTATCGTGCGTCGAATACCCTAACCACTAAGCCATGTGCCTTCACACTAATAGAAATTACAACCAAATAACTCTCAAAAAATAGGAAATGATGAATGGGGCCCAGTAGGTGGAAGATTATCAGGTTGTCTGCGGAGGTAGTGGATGTTGCCTTGAGGATATGTGAGCCTTAGAAGGAGTAGTGCTACAAGGGGTAGTGCTAATTGGACACAAGCAGGGCTTAATCAACCCCCAGGTGAGTCACCTGAACGAGGGTGTCAGATGTTGAAAGGTCTGAACCACCTAATGACTCCAAGGAACATCACTGATGCTGTGCCCAGGTGCATCACAGGATGATGTTGGGAAAAACTCTTAAATAAATTATATCAGAAAAAATCCTGAAAAATATGTATATGGTCATGGTTGGAATGTCTCTGACCAAAGATCTGTCTTTTAACCATAGAACTGACCTGTGGCTAAACAACAATGTAAAACCATATACTACCATAAGCAAGGTTTGAACCTACAACAGTTAGATCTATAGCTTTGTATTGCTGACTAACAAGTCTAAGTCAACATGTTTTTATTAATCATTTATTTCCATCAGTCCAAATGCACTTTAGTGGAATGGTAAAAGCATATTTTTAGAGTATTTTCTCAATAGAAATAGAACTGTTGGTCAGCTGTAATGTAACACTTGCTCTTCAAGACTCTCTTTCTTTCTCTCCTCTACTTTCTGCCTCTCTTTTCTCTTTTATTTTCTATTTACTTCTTTCTCTTTGTCTTCTTCCATCCACCTTCACACACACACATTTCTTCCCCTCTTCCTCTCTCTGCTTGTTTTTCTTTTATTTTTTAAGTGTCTCTCCCTGTCTATTTCTGTTTGTCTTCTTTTAATTTCCCCTCTTTCTCTCTCCTTCTCTCATTTTCTGTTTGGCTTTCTCTCCTCTATATTCTTGTCAATCTGATTATCCGACACTCTCTATCACTATCAACTCTTTCTCCATCACTCTCTGGCTGTCCATCTATCCACAGCATTCTCTCTCTATCTCTCTCTCTCTCTCTCTCCCTCTCTTCACTTTCTCATTCTGTTGTTTTTAACCTTCCCAACTCTCTCTTACACTCTCTCTCTCTCTCACACACACAAACACATTCAGCCACATGCCAAAGTGCTTTTAAAATGTTTATTTAGTTTATTAAACCAGTCTCTAATTGCTATAGATGAAGTATATTCAATTACTAATTGGTAATAAAAGTTTCTCTTCAGACTTCTTACACAGAGGATCCTGTTTATTGCTGGAAATTAACCAACATTTAAGGGTGGTGATAAATTAGAAAAACAACAATAATTTGTTTTGCAAGATTCTTGTTGTGAAATCGTGTGTTGAAACAGATATTGTTGTATTTTGGGATACTCTTTTACTGTTTTACTTGTTTCAGTCATTTGACTGCAGCCGTGCTGGAGACCCGCCTTTAGTCAAGCAAATCGACCCCAGGACTTATTCTTTGTAAGCTTAGTACTTATTCTGTCGGTCTCTTTTGCTGAACCGCGAAGTTACGGGGACATAAACACACCAGCATCAGTTGTCAAGCAATGCTAGGGGGACCAACACAGACACACAAACACACATACATATATACATATATACAACGGGCTTCTTCCAGTTTCCGTCTACCAAATCCACTCACAAGGCATTGGTCAGCCCGAGGCTATAGTAGAAGACACTTGCCCAAGGTGCCACGCAGTGGGACTGGACCTGGAACCATGTGGTTTGAAAGCAAGCTACTTACCACACAACCACTCCTGCGCCTATGGTCATTTTTTTTTTCTTTTTGCCAAATAAACACACGCACAATATATTTTTTCTTCACTCATTTATTACTTTTCTTATTTTACTATTTTAACTCATGTCCATTGTTTGGAAATCTTTCGTCACACATCTGTGACCTCTTCAGCGACACTTTCCATTTTTGTGTGATTTAAAATTTTTATACAAGGCCAGTAATTTTAGGAGAGGAGATTTTAGGGGCCAAGTCATTGCATCAACCCACTGCTCGGCTGCTACTTATTTTATCGACCCAGGAAGTATGAAAGGCATTGATGACCTCAGCAGAACTTGAATCCAGAGTGTGAAGATGAATGAAATGATTAACAGCCCATCACACATAAATACGTACACACACACACTTGTGAGTGTGTGTGTGTGTGTGTGTGTTTATATAAGTGAGTGTGTGTATTTTTGTCTCCTTCTCATGACGTGTGTGTGTGTATTTATATAAGAGAGTGTGTGTATTTTTGTCCCCTTGTCGTGACATCTCATCATCATCATCATCATTGTTTAACGTCTGCTTTCCATGCTAGCATGGGTTGGACGATTTGACTGAGGACTGGTGAAACCAGATGGCTACACCAGGCTCCAATCTGATTTGGCAGAGTTTCTACAGCTGGATGCCCTTCCTAACGCCAACCACTCCGAGAGTGTAGTAAATTTATGACTATCTCATGATAGTCATAAATAAGTGTCACTGTCATACAAGGAGTGTCATTCATTTTCACTCTTCTGTTAAAAAAAAGTCTGACTGTGGGGGAATATTATCTTGCTTGGAAAGAAGTGAGGATTGGTGACAGGAAGGGTATCCAGCCATAAGTAAGCTACCTCAATAATGTGGGTTAATAGAATGACAATGATGGTCTTGATGATGAATTCAAAGAAGGTGAGTTAGTAGCTATGGCTTTTGTAGGCTCTCTTAGACTGGTGATAACAATGCAGTTGATGTTTAGCTTGAACTTTTGTAGGGCAATACCTTCAGAAAAAATATAGAGAGGGATAGGTTAATAAAAAAGCCTTTATGTAGTTGCTCAGCCTGTTAGAAATAGCAACCAAGTCTCCGACATACCTTACCTCACCTGCCTATCAAAAGTGAAGGACTTGGTTGGTAATGCATTCAAGATATACTGCGTCTGAATTGAAGATGGGATGGTCATGACTGGAATACCTTTGGTCATTAGTTTGCTCAATTAAGTCTGAGCAGGACTAAAATAACAAGAATATATGAGTGAGGGAATGGCAGAGGACTGTAGTTCTTTGGAGGAATCATTGGGCAAAGTGTATAGTGTGAAATCTGGGGTAGGGGGAGACATAGAAAAGATGAATGAATGAGAAGTAGATATTGAGTGTGTGTTGCAGTAACACACACTCAGAGGCATGCAAGGATTACTTTAGTGGAGAACACAGCTGGATGGTGGGCTGAAAACTGTAGTGCTGTTGATAGAAAGCTTACCTAGCAGGTTCACTTTATCTCAAATTAATGAAAAACGATGAATATCCTACATTTTTACTACAAAAAAATACAAAATGACGGAAAATATAATGTGTTTTATTTCTAATTTTAAGTTGAAGTAATATGATAAACATATTGTAGCTTTGTTGAAAGGTTATTCCCGTTTATTTCTATCGAGCTTAACTAATTACTTTCGTGTGCGCGGAGGCGGTACTGGTGCCGTAACCAATGAGGTAAATCTAAGGCGTGGTTAAAGCTTGTTGAAAACTCTTCTTTGTATCGGAAGAGCTGTCACTACATGATTGTGGCCTGTAAACCACCGCTAACTGCTGTTGGCTACAAACTGATGTGTTTAGCAGTATTAGTATCAATGAAAGAAAATACAAGATATTTATCTGTCTGCCAGTATGGAAAACAGATGTTAAAAGATGATGATGAAGTGATATAAGACTGTGTGGTTAAGATGCTTGCTTTGCAACCATGTGGTTTTGGGATCAGTTCCACTGCAATCTTCTGCAGATGGCTCCTACTCTAGCCCCAGGCTGACAAATATATTGTGAGTGAATTTGGTAGACGGAAACTGTGTGGAAGCACATCGTGTGTGTGTTTCTTTGCTACCACGGCCACGACCACCACCAGTTAACAACTGGCGCTGGTTTGTTATGTCCCCATAACTTAACACTCCATATCTCTTTCCTAATTTAAGGTTCTATATTTATATTTTTTAAGGCGGAAAGCTGTCAGAATCGTTAGCACGCCGGGTGAAATGCTTAGTGGTATTTCGTCTGCTTCTGCGTTCTGAGTTCAAATTCTGCCAAGGTTGACTTTGCCCTTCATCCTTTCAGGGTCGATTAAATAAGTACCAGTTATGCACTGGGGTCAATGTAATCGATTTAATCCCTTTGTCTGTCCTTGTTTGTCCCCTCTATGTTTAGCCCCCTGTGGGCAATAAAGAAATATATATTTATATTCTTCACCAATATACCTACATACACAAATATATATATATATATATATATATCTTTTATCTTTTACTTGTTTCAGTCATTTGATTGCGGCCATGCTGGGGCAGGTTTTTTTTAACCAAACTAATAAACCTCAGGACTTATTTTTTTAAAGCCCAGTACTTATTCTATTGATCTTTTTTGCTGAACTGCTAATTCATGAGGACATAAATACACCAACACTGGTTGTCAAGTGGTGGTGGGGGACAAACACAGACACAAAGACATGTACACCACACACACACACACACACACACACACACACACACGAGGGGCTTCTTCAGTTTGCGTTTACCAAATTCAATCACAAAGCTTTGGTTGGCCCAAGGCTATAGTAGAAAGACACTTGTCCAAGGTGACATGCAGTGGGACTGAACCTGAAACCATGTGGTTGGGAAGCAAACTTCTTACCACATAGCCACACCTGTGCCTGATATATATATGTGTGTGTGTGTGTGTGTGTGTGTGTGTGTATGTGTGTGTGAGATTTTATATTCAATTATAATACAATCAATTTTACATTAATCTGATGGGTTACTCTATATTTTTGTAGAGTAGAAATTTATCATATTTATACAAGTATATTGTTGACTGTGACTTTGAAGTTTCAGCCAGTCTGGTGATGACTTAGCTGGACAAAAACTTTGAAGTTACTGTCAACAACATTCTTGCATAAGATTAATAAAACACACACACACACACTGCTCTTCTGCATTGTTTTTGTGTATCGAATTTTCTTCTGTTCTACCTTTAATACCTAATGGATCTAAAAAGCTGATGACTAAAACACTATGTGTTGTGATGTAATATTCTTGGTCATTCTTCTAATGGTGCCAGACTCTAACCAATTTTAATATAAGATGAAAGCTGACATATTCAGAGTATTGGAACTAACATTAGTTACAAGTTTTATACCAAAACGAATTTTGGAGAAGAAATAAGATTTTTCCAAACTGAATGTAAATTTAATGTTCAATTGAATTCATCCAAAAGACTGTTAGGATTCTAACAATAATAATTTCTTTCATACAATTATTTAAATAAAAGAGCAGCTATTTAGAGTGAGGAAAGGATCAATGAAAGAAGAAATAAAGAAAAAAAACACCTTTCTGATTATATCAGCAGGAGATTTGTTCCTTGGTAGGTTCTCGAAAGCTGTTTAGATCAAGGTGGGAATACCAGACTGAATAGTAGCATCCCTTCCTCCAATAATATGCAAAGCACACAACATAAGCATTAGGAATTGCACTTGACAAATGTTCTGGAACCAGGTTAATATCTGACATCTTCTGAACCAGGCATGAGCAACTGTTTTTTTGAGGAGCAGGCCACATGAAAGACATGGCTTGTCATCAGGCAGACTGCACTATTCAAGGTAATTTTTCATTAGCATGCCATTCAGGAAGTCCCATGGGCAGCAGTTTGACCATGTCTGTTCTCAACAGATACCAAATCTCCTTCATCCGGTCTTCTCAAAACATGACAAGAGCAAGACGCAGTTTGCTGCTATAGTGGGAGAATGTACCATAACATTGAGTGTTCTGTTAGCTTATTGTACCTCAGTTATGGAGATGGAAGTTCAGTGTCATTTTGTTTGTATTTTAAAAGCTAATATAATGAGATCAAATGAGACAAGGGTAGGCATGGCTGTGTACTAAGAAGTTTGCTTCCAATCCACATGGTTTGGGGTTTGATCCCACTACATGGCACCTTGTAATATGTAGACCCAGGCTGACCAAAACCTTGTGAGTAGATTTTATAGATGGAAATTGAAAGGAGCCTGTTGTGTGTGTGTGTGTGTGTGTGTGTGTGTATTAGGTCATCCTATAAATAATGTTTTTTTTTTTATACTTTCTTTTATTTTTACAGAATTAAGATAAAGTTTTTTTAAAATCTAAAATAAACTCTCCTTCATTTTCTACAATGCTCTTCCATCTGTCCATAGAGAAATATTACCTTATTTGGAAACAGGTGTGGGTTGGTGACAGGAGGGAGGGGTTTCTGGTCATAGAAAATCTGCCTCAACAAATTCTGTCTGACCCATGCAAGGTGGATGTTAAAATAATGACAAATCTAAAAACGAAATTCATAATAGTGATACAGTAATAAAATGATAAAATGAAGGAAGTTGTTTGAATGTAAATTGTTGCTGGTTGATTGTCATATGAAGGAGATATCATCTAGAAAATGACCGAAATAGGACTAGATAGCTGTTTGCTCTTCTCAAGTAGGCCTTGTGTTTATTGGAAGTGGGTGGGTGGGTGAGTGCAACGCTTAGTTCTTACATGCCAAATATGATGTATTTCAAGCTTTTCTGGGGGTCATGCAGTACACCCTGCTGCTATTCAGTGTTTGACTAAGTGGAATATAGAATGTTATCAAGGTATATAGCTTTTTGTTTTCATATCCACTAAGGTGGAACTTCAGTATGTGAATATTTTGATTTATCTGGATGGACTGTAATTAGTTGGCAGTTCAACCCAGTACAATATTTTGATTAAATAGGGCTATTAAGAGTGGCAGAGACTGTTTAACCCTAGGCTCACCTATCCCAGTTGATTCCTTTTTTTTTTAAACGCCTTCCTATATCTAGGACTGTATCATCTAATGTGTCCATATACTTTTTTATCAAACAGTATCTTGTAATCTGAGAGGAAAATTTGACTATTTCTCACAGATCCTCCAAATAGATTGAGTAAATCTATAATTAAGGACATTCCACTGAGACCATCCTGTCCTCTCTCTCTTATATTTTTTTTTCAGAGACTACTTTGTTGATTTAAGATGGCAGGGTGTTATTTGAGGGTTATTTGGCAACTGTTTCTAACAGTTGTTACTTTTGCTGGGTGAGGGACGAAGTGGCCAGAGAGTTATTTCAAAGAGATGGAATAACCAGACAGAATAGTTGAAGTAATTGGGTTGTGTTTGACATTTTCCTTGACTTCTGACATTCTTGCAGTATTGTTTCGGTCGGTCTTCTCTGCTGAACAGATTAACTGATAAGAAGTTTAGGATTTAATTTTACAGAAGTACAGGGTCTTTTTTTTTCCTGTTTTTTTTTTTTTTTTTGTATCTACTTGCTGCAATTACGTATTTATCTTTAAAATGTAAGTTTCTTTGGTTCTGTATATATATTTGTTTTGTTGTTTTTTTAGATTTGATTTAAATCACCTTTTGCATTAGCAATGTATGTATGGCTTTCCATGTATTTATCTACAAGCTATTAATACTCTTTGTATATTACTGGTGTGTGTGTGTATATATATATATATATATATATATATATATATATATACATACATACATATATATATATATAGGATGCACAAAAGTAGTTAGCAGTAAATATCAACATGTAATCAATTCCTTCAAAACCTGGAAAGCTCCCTGGCTCTTTGACATTGAGACTACTCTGTCACATGTTATGCTTATTTATCCACATTGTTTTGAAGCAATCTTGCATGACCTTGTAGCTTTGAGATTTCATTGATGTGATTATTTTTAGAATGGTGTTATAGGGTTGGTGTGTGAGGCTGAATCTGGCCATTTGAACGTAAACAGGTAGAATGTTTGGGCCTGATCTGGCTGGTTTAAATGCTGCCTTTGTGACCAAACAACTTGTGAAGATGGGTGCTCTGAAAGCAAAGTAGGAAGAGTAAAAATGGAGTGAAAAAGTTCAGGCTATCATAACCTCGGTAGGCTACAAAAAGACATTTTCTTTTAGTGAAGGCCAGTCTTTATTATATCTATGAATGAAATGTGATATTGCATGGTAGCGAAATAAGGGCATTAAATGTAGAGGATGTGAAAACTCTAGAATGAAATGGAGTGAGTATACTCAGCTGGATGTGTCGTGTTTAGCATACATATCAACCAGGTATTGCTGAAATAGATCACAATACATGTGTAATTGATTTGATTGTTTATCATCAGTTGGTAAGAATAGAAGTCATTTGATGACACCGTTTTGTTTGTAACTGGCTCTCGTGTTGCAGGTTCAATCTGTGGAATATTGAAATGATACCCATCTTGTCCATTCCACAAAATAAGAGGATACTGGAGAGCATCATAAGAGGAATGAGTCTCTGAAACACATTTAAGGTTGATATCTCGAGCACAAATGAGAATATCACAATTTTCATGGGGATCACCTACCATAAGGATGGCTACTTCATTAGATGTAGTCTCATTAAAATGGTGTAAAATGTCCTTTATTATAGTTTAATATAGACGTCTTGAACAAGAAAACACACACACATACTCACAGACACGTAGACACTCATAGAATTGATAATATTGTAAACAGCAAAACATATACACACAGAGTTCAAGTAAAACAAAATGTAGTCAATATAGGTGCAATACATAAATTCTGTAGCATAGTTA
>NC_142928.1:23208336-23228336 GCF_046866305.1 Octopus bimaculoides
AGTGAAAGAAGCCCGTCGTATATATGCGTATATATATATATATGTGTGTGTGTGTGTGTGTGTATGTGTATGCTTGTGTGTCTGCGTTTGTCCCCCCAACATCGCTTGACAACCGATGCTGGTGTGTTTACGTCCCCTTAACTTAGCGGTTCGGCAAATGCGATCGATAGAATAAGTACTAGGCTTACAAAGAATAAGTACTGGGGTCGATTTGCTCGACTAAAGGCGGTGCTCCAGCATGGCCACAGTCAAAAGACTGAAACAAGTAAAAGAGCAAGTACTTTTCAGATACAGCAAACTACAAATATATCGGAATTTAATGTTAGCAGAAAAAGAAAAAAAGAGAGAAAAAATCGTGGACGTGCACGCATACATACTGACACATGTCACAATGTTTTCGAAATTTCAAGTTTCATTTTGCTGATATGTATGTGATGTAGGCCAGTGTGTATGTGGGTGCGCCCACCAATTTTTTTTTTCCTACTTTCACTTCTGATATAATCGTAATCTAAACAATTTGAAACGTTTTTGTAGAATATTTCATTGAAGAATATTTATTTTTCTGAAAGTTATGAGGAAACAAAGTCGGGGCGATGAACACTTGTCACGGTATGCTGAAATTTGTATGTTATGTTGATTCTAAAAACGGGGATAGTCTGAAATTCCACTAACGTATACATAGCGGACGTAACATTATTATTATGTATGCCAGAAGGTATGGCCGAGTAATTAAGAAGTTGCTTTTCTAATCATGAGATCCCAGGTTCACTCCCATTGTATAACATCTTGAGCAAGTCCCTTCTGTCATGGCCTCTGATAGACCCATGTGAGAGAAATTGGGTGACGTAAATGAAATGTGTAGTAGTCTATTGGACGGACTACACATTTGATTGAAACGGTTTAGTTTTCTTATACGCTGCAGCGCTAATCCTCCTCGTATGTCTACGGAATACTCAGCCACTAACATGCTAATATACTTAGTAGGTTGATCGAAAATCTGGAATACTCAGCGTTGAACCGACACCTAGCAGGACTTCCCTTGTTCCCTCGATTATTTTTACATCTATCGACTAATATATTTTTTTAGTTCACGTTCCACAAGAACCCGAGTTTCTCTCCCCCCTCTCTCTCACAGACATATATATATATATATATATATATATATATATATATATATATATATATATATATATATATATATATATATATATATATATATATATATATATATATATATGTATGTATATTAAGGCCAGTTCAATATGAACACAAAGTATAATACTTTATTAGCATCTGTGCAATATTGGCACTATGCTCACTACGAAAAACAAAAACATTCTATTGCTGTCATGTGTTTTGTCAAAGATTGGGGTCTATAAATTCATTCATGTCACGTGCCTGTTATCCTATCAGGTTTTCTATTTATAGAACTCCAGGCCTTGTAAACTAATAATTTTCGCAATTTTTCTTTCTTTTTCTCTTAGAATATAGGAGCGAGTGATGTCAACCGCCACAATTATCCCCCCGACCCCCAAAAATGTTTTTTTTCAAAGGACAGTGGGGAATACGAATTCCCAGATGCGGTCTCAATGGCACAAAGGTCCAGTCTCGTCACATTCTGTGTCCCACTGATGTCACCTGAGATTTACATTGAGGGTGTAGCAGAAGAGGTTACCAGAGACGTCGGCCACTTAACATGCTAATTAAATAAGCCTGGTAGATTAGTTAGTTGATCGAACAAGTGAGATCTCATGGTCTGACATTCGAACCAACATCCATTGTGTATGCTTTAATATATTCGATTTAACACAAAACTTTTTGTGTTTGGAATTTCACTACTTAAGTGATAAAGGTGGATTTTTTTACTAGTAAAACTTTATTCCCGTGCCAAACCTGAAAGTCAAATAAGTATCTATCGTTGGATATATGAGATATATCTAATCTGCTTAACTCCGTCTCCATGACCCTTAATACTGATCGTGTATTTTGACCGGCGCAAACATAATCCAACTGCCTCCAGTTAATCTCTTGCATATCTTTTATTATCGCCTATCGGCTTCATTCAGCTGATAGGGGCAAGACGAAGTCTCACTCATTTAACTCTACTCTTAACACTATCACCTCATAAGTAAATGTTCCGTTGTTGTTCTTAAATTTCCTTTCAAATAATGACTTTGATTCAACATTGCATTTTCCATTCCATTCACATCTACGATGCATTATAGTAATATAAATCTACTGTAGTGTCCACTGGTGCTTAATTGTTTCGATCCGAAGTGATAGAAGGTGAAGTTGACAACGGCGAGATTCGATCTCAGGACAGTAATATTTGAAGCGGATACTAAAAAGCACTACCAATAGTTTAGCTTAAGTTGGCGAAAATTTTAATTATGAAATAAAATAAAAATCATCCGCAACCTTTTTTGTTGTTGCTCTTTTTTTTTCTGTCGCTTGTACATCTCTAGTTTCAATTACACTTGTTTTTTTCTGATTAACTGCTTTCATTTTCATCTTAAACCATTCAATCTGCATAATTTTTATTTTTATTTCACTTTCTTTCCCCTTTCTCTCGTTATATCAGACACATGCAGAAAGAGTGAGTGAATACTATCAACTATAACAAAATTCAGTGAATGTTGAAGGCTACTTTCATTGATATATGTATTAAGTAACTCAGTTTACACGTACATATACAACTACACCTACCACTTGCAAAATTAAAATTATTTTCTTATACTTCAGTATCTTTTTAAACTAGTAACATGTCCGTCCCTTGATATATTTACTGACAACCCCCTCTCACTCTTTAATTGACGCTTGCCCAACATGGTCTTAAATTCATTGTCTACATTATTTTTGACTACTTTCATATCACTTCAGTTTCCTTCCCTCCCCCTTTTCCATATAGTGTTTGTGTGCGTACGTACATATTATGTATGCCCCAGTATGGCCAAAGTCAAATTGGCTGGAGCCAGTATACAACAGAATTACAAGCACTTTCCACCGATCTCTTTCTATTTACCATAATTCCTTGTTTTAAAATAATAATGAAATTATTGTGTATAATACTGTGAGAGCGTGCGTTTATTCTCAGTTGAATTGTAAGATTTTTCATTCAAATATAATAAAAGAAAGAAGAAAACGTATGAAAGATGTGAATTGGTAAAAAATTTTTAAACGAAGAACTAAGCCAACAACATCTAAATTAGTAGTTGCGAGGAAAACGCAATTGTCGATGTTATTCGACGAATCGAGTTCAAATCGTACTGTTTGCTATTCATCCTCCTTGGATCGTTAACTTAAGTAACAGTGAAGTAAATAATGTTGTTGTAATCAATTGTTTCTTACTCCACGGATTTTGGCCTTGTGACTAAGTTATAAATCAGGATTTAAAAATAAAAGGTATCACAACCAGCTCTTTCCATTCAATCTCCAAATAACTAGCATCATGTATATATATATAAGAAATGAAGTTACTTTGCGTTACATTCTTCTTTAGACAATATACTTCATGACTGACGAATTCGTTAAAATTAACAAAATATTATTACATGGATAGTTCTTTAATTCTTACTATCGATTTTAAAATAAAGAAAACCAACTTTAGCAAATAAAGAATAAAAATAAGAAACAAGAGAAAAAAATAATAAAAAAGAGAAAAAAATAATAATGTTGCAGCATCTGCATCTATGGAAGCCGATTTCCAATTTGTAAACAACATAGTCGAACCAACGTGGTAACCTCTACATATTCGCTCGATCTTTTGAGAATAACAGCTAAATCTCCTTCAAATCAGATCCTAATCTTAAACAGGAAGGACATGCTGAATACTGTAGTTTTGAATACATACAAGGTCTGAATAAAACACGGGATAGTCACAGTTGGAATACCTTTCTTTGATCATAGGTTTGATCACGCAGAACTGACCTGGGGCTAAACAACAAAAGCATGTGATTCTTAGTTTAAATTGAATAACGTTCGATGAAAATCGAATCCCGCATCTCTTAACTGTCAGCCACTAGAGAAGTGAAATTGTTTACATACTGTATATCGATTAATTTATATAAAAGTACACATAATGTGTGTGTAAGTGTGTAAGATTCCGCGGTTTTAGAACACATTAGCGAATATTTGGTCCCGTTTGAAGGAGGTCGGTTGAATGAACGACTGTCAAAGCCCGAAATATGTGTATTAGTAGCAGCGATAGTAGCTGCATCATTGGTAGCAACAGATTACTCAGCTGCAGCAACAGTTGGAGGGGTAGAGAGTTCGAGAGGGAGATGGTGACGATGATTTATGTTGATGTTCGACACTTTTTAACTTGTCACTTCGTTTTTCTCCTCCGCTTCAGCATTCTCTAACATAATACTCTCCGTCCGCCCTCTTCTCTCTTACTTGCGCACGAATTGCGGCTCCTCTGATGATGGCTTGCTCTGTTGCAGTCCCTCGCTGTAACTTTCAATAATGCATTCAGTAATGATTACAGAGTGTAGGTGTCCAGGGACATATATTACAACAACAACAATGAATGGATCGGCAACAATCAAAATAACAATGAAGTGAATAGGGAGGAGCTACGCACAGGAGGTTGGGTGCGATGATGTGGTAAGGGTAAGAACAGAAAGAAATAGGGGGAAAGTAAAGAGATTGACGGGGAAAGTGTAAACGAAAGAAAAAGAAAATGTAAAGAGCGAAAGAGTAAGTTGTGACTGATGGGAAAGAAAGCGAGAAAAACAAAAGACCATAGTTTGCAAGGGCTGGGTTTTCGTGTAAAGCATGAAAGGAAATAAGAAAGGAAAGTGATGCTGAGAAAGAAGAGAGTAAGAGAGAGAATGGAAGATGAAGAAAAGGTGGCAGATAAGGTGAAGAAAAGGGAACGAAAATATTATCCCTTAATATGTGAATTTTGATTAAATATCTTCATATGAAAGAGAATATTAAGATAACGGTATTCCGAACGAATTCGACTCATGCTTAAAACACCAGTAACTAGAACCTGTTTCACTTTCCATGTTAGTTTCTTGTACTAACATGTTAAAATAAAAGACAATTAATTAAAAAAAAAAAAAAACATCTACACCCCCAGCTCTATAAACGTGGGAATGAGTTTTCAAAGATTTGAAAATAAGTTAAATTCGACCGCGCAAACTTTGGATTACTCTTATCATTTCTTGCAGGTATTTATAAAATGAAACAACTAGAAGAAGCCCTATCAACAGCGAATGTGTTTCCCCCTTTCTCATTTATTTATCAATTTTCGCATGTTTATATCTATTTCTACAGATAAATAATAACATACACTCCTCACTTTATGCCGCAGTTTCATATGCTTACCGCCGCACGGATGAAACATCTTTTTCTCAGCGTCTTAAAGCTTCTCGCACGTGTGAATTTTGATACATACCGACTACACTGGAGCGATAATATCTTCGGTTAAACACTTTCATTGAAAACAGAAAGTTAGTGATAAAGCCAACGTGGAACATATTTAAATCAATACCAACTTTTTTTGTTTGTTTTTAACGACAAATTTTACTGTTGCTGGAGATGTCAACACTCGGACAATACTCCGTTGTTTCACTTAAATGTGATCGCTTCATTCGTCAGCTGTATGCTGTCAGCTGGTTTGTGATGATGTTTCGAACTGTATCTTTCTTGTGATTTACAAACTCAAATTGTCATTTTTGCTTACAAAAAAAAAAAAAAAAAGAAAGAAAACCTGCGAAAAACCGAAAACAAAATAAATACCCCTTTCCCGGCTAGCCGCTTTCTTTTATATCATGTAATGTGTCTCCAATGATCCCACTTCATTCACGTATATATTATATCTAGTTTTAGTGGCAATTTGACAAACCTATTAGTATTTGTATGCAGGAAATGGCCCTCGCTCTTACTCCTATGATACTATTAGTGTTTATATAGTGTGTGTACCTCTTTCACGCAACTATATTTACATACTTCACTAGAGCTAATTGCTTTATATTTTTTCTCTCTCACACACACACATACATAAACACACATATATATGTAATTTTTTTAATATTTGTAATCTTCAACAAGTGTTGAAATAACATTTAAAATCACTTTTATATTGTATTTATTTTACAGACTGGTCTATTACAAGTGTGTGTATATATTTAATCGTTCTTATGGGTTCACACTGGTGTGAATTACCTTAAGCATTTTTAGAGAAAAATCTGTTTATAATTACGGAACGTAAAGTAATTTAAGTTTTTATAGTACAAAGACCAGATGTGTAACGAAAGAAAAAGTACTGCAGCATAATGTTAAAAACAATTTAAACAACTTTACCTGTTGATTTAGAATATTTTTTTAAACTAAGAAAGTGAGTAATCTTTTCCACTATACAAACATATACAGTATAATAAATAACAAATGCTAAATTAATTTTTTTTTCTTTTTGGCCGGCTGATGAAACAATATAAAGCTGTTGAAAAATTGAATTGTAAATTTAATTAAATTAATAAGTTTCTAAATCACTTTTAATCTAATAGGTTCCAGTATAATTCCTTAATTACTTTTAGGAGAGATACATATTTAGGGAAGCTTGTTAACTGACAAATAAGCATCGCTCCTTACATATTTGCTCATATACAGAAATACTAGTTTATGAATATTATATATTAACACATTATAAATTACTCAAAAATATAAATTAATTTACAAACTTCAATTTATTCATTATGGATTTATCGTTTATTTTTATCTCTTTCATTCACTAGAAAGAAAAATAAAACATTTCACCTTTGACATTTCAGTTTTAACAGGTTAAAAATCATATGCTTAAAGGATCGAATCTTCCTCAAATTTCTGTTCAATCAATGCCAACCTGGGGCTACAAATAATTTACTTTGTTTTATTTTCTAGAAAAATGATTGTTTAACAAATGAAAAGGAAACCTTGTATTTTTGAAATCTTTTACCTTGTTATTGTGGGTTGAGTGCACGGGGATGCCTACTAGTTTTATTTATATTCATAATCATCATTGGGGCAAGAGGCTCCCATATGTCCCAAATCCTGCTGCTGTTAAGTGAATGATGGGATCTCTTTCTCTCTCTCTCTCTCTCGTACCTTTCGGAACTTACCATGGATTGATAATTTGTAAACAAAACTGAAAAAATATAATTTCTATGTGAAAGTTAAACTATAAAAGTCCTTTGAGGAAATATTTAAAGCTATGGCACGAGCATTTGGAAAATTCTGGTTATGGCTTAAAGATCGGAATAAAAAGTTCCATAGAAGATCTTGGGCCTACCCTGAGGAATATGGTAAGTTAATTTTCTTACATGTGACATGCTTATGTACTTTCTAATAACATGAAAAGGTTCTCAAATGTATATGAGAACTGAACCTGCTTTTTGTACTTGAAAATCAGGCTCCCTGCCAACAAGGCAACCTCTATTATACCCTTGGTTGGGTACAGCTAAATATATGAATCTGGCGTGATGATTTGTTATTTGTGACAAGAATATATATTTACCTAGCGCAATTAGAGCTAATACATAACATACCCTCATTCGTTAAGGGCTCGCCTTCATTGGTTGACTATTTCAAACACAGTGTTTGCCTATTGTATTTCTTCACAACTTTACTAACTTCGCTGCCTCCCTTAATTGGCTGAAGTACGTTCTCTACTTTCATTTGTGATACATTCTATGCATTGTTTTCTTTCAAACAATGTAGATGTTACTGTAGATTAGTTGTATATTAAGCCTTGTTGCCAAAGCAGTTGCCGTCAAACTCATTACCATTTCAATATTCAATTTTACATTATGTTGTGTCTTCAACTATTGACCTTTAACTGAAAATATTTTGAAGTTCTCTATTTTCAATCATCATCGTATTTTTCTTATCTCACTTAACAAACTTGTTTTGAAAGTTTATTTCACAATTAGAGATCATTAATATTTTCTTTCTCTTTTTTCTTTTTGGTCTTTGGTTTTGGAAATTCTGCTATAAAAATATAGTCCATGTTATTCAGAAATGAATGGTTTTTAAATGCCATATTTCTTTCATGTAATTATTAATTCATTAGGAAAACATCTGGTTGGCATTTCTTTCTCTCTCTCTCTCTCTCTCTTTTTTTTTATGGTTAGGTGGGAAGGTTGGTGTCTGAAGCCTCTCACAAGTTTCAATCATCGGCAAAAAAGAGGTTCAATATTTATATATTTTACAATCATCCTACCATTGCCACTTCAAGTTTTTACTATTTAATGCTATTTAACTCTATTTTCACCTTGACTTAAACCCATCGTATGCTTTCATCTTTGAAGTTTTTCTAGACTTATATGAAACAAGTTCTTCATTGAACTTCTTTTCCAAGTTCCTGTCAATAGCATAGCTGGTGAGGAGGAAGGCAGTCTGTTCCAGGCAACGCTTTTATGGGGGTAGCACATTCGGGTCTGCTGTATAAACCTATATCAGCTTGTATAGACAACAAACTCAAGAAATGTGGACAGCAAACACAAGGGCTGCTCCAGGTGACACACATTCTAACTACACCATTAGTTCATGTCCTAGAGACCAATTTCAATCTAATTTCTTCATCACTTTCATTTTGTCCACATGATTTTTCATTTGTTTTAACATGAAACACAAAAGTAATTTCGTTCGTAGCTGAACCTAAGATTTCAAATCAACTGAAACCACCAAGAAATAGAGAATATATTGATAACTTTATGGGCTTTTGCGAAAGCAGCAACGTCAAAATCTTACAGGAAAAAAATTTACAGTAGAAACTCCTGTTTACGAATTTAATTTGTTCCTGAAAGCAGTTCGTCACCCGAAATGTTCGTAAACCGAAACTATTTTTTCTCTTAGCAAATTCAATAGAAGACATGGCGAATTCGAGCAGATATGCACTAAATGAAAGCTAGACAGCAACTGAGGCTCTCTTGCTAAGACTCCCAGCTTTTCACCAACCGTTGTTGCCAGTTTGCTTGTTTGTTACTCGATACGTTTTATGTTCGAAAAATTGTTCGTAAACCAATTTGTTTATGATGAGAAGCATTCATAAACCAAGGTTCCTCTGTAATTATCTTTAACTCTGTATTTCAATGACATACATTACATGGTTCTGGGCATTAAATATACTCAATGGTTTAGAGTTCAAAATATTGTATGGATCTATGATATGCTATGTTCTTAGTAATTAGTTAAGGAATGACTGACTGATAAAGAAGTTCACTTTCCAATCGCTTCCGCCAGCCTGGGGCCATAGCTTTGTGAGTGGATTTGGTTGGTAGAAACTGAAAGAAGACCATTGTGTTTGTGTGTTATACCTCCTTCTTGTGACATCACGATAGTTGTAAATGAGTGTCACCAGCACACAAGTAATGTCATTTCTTTTCAATCTTCCATGAAAACATGTCTGGTCATGAGGAAATATTTTCTTACTCAGAAACAAGTCAAAGTTGGTGTAAGAAAGAGCAGCCAGTCATAGAAAATCTGCCTTAATGAAATCCATCTGACCCATGAAAGTATGGAAAAGTAGATGTTAAAATTATGATGATGGTGATGGTGACTCCTTGGGGGTACTATTTAAAATTCTAGAATCTATCCCTTTCCATGTCGTACTCTTGGAGGGGTTTAACTTAGCACTGCCAACTAATTAATAAACTTGGTCAATTTTTATGCTCTGCTATTGTTATTTGGTAAGTTGCTCCTAACCTGTGCTGACCAGACTATTTGGGAATTAAGTGCATTTGACTAAGGACACAAAACAGTCCATGTAACTGGATATGAAATTGCTGTTCTCTTATCTGCAGTAACTAACAACTATTCAAAATATCTAGCATTCAAACATGAGTGTGGTTAAGAAGCTCACTTTGTAACCATGTGGTTCTGAGTTCAGTCTCACAGCATGGAACCTTCCACAAGTGACTTCTGCTATAGACCCAGGTTAAATAATTCCTTTCAAGTGAATTTGGTTGGTTGAAATTGTGTGTATGTATGTAGGTGTGTTGTGTTCATCCTCCCCACTGCACGGCACCCTATGTTGGTTTGTTTACATCCCCACGATTCAGTAGTTCGGCAAAAGGGACTGATAAAGTAAGTGCCAGACTTCAAAAAAATAAGTACTGGGGTTTATTTGCTAGAGTAAACCTTTCAAGGCAGTGCCCTAGAATTGTTGCAGTCCAGTGATTGAAACAAGTAAAAGGTGAAAAGGATTAAACACAATACATAAATGTTTCTTAAAGACCATTTTGTAAGATACTCCACTCCATAAGAAATACATTTTTCAGTAATCACAATAACTAGATTTTTACTGTAAGGGTGTGACAGTTTATACAAATGGTGTTACTCACTGTATCGTATAATTGATATAAATACTTATGTGTAGGCTGATTTATAGCACTAAGGTACACATGTACCAGCTCTACTTAATTCCCTTAATAAATGCCAGCTAAATGGTACCATTTTAAAATTGATTTTGCACTTTTTCTGTGTTACTATATTTTCTGGAATACAACTCAAATTTTTCAGACCAAAATTTACGGTCAAGAGATGGTAAGATGACTTACACATCAAAATGACTTTGGAGGACCAAAAATTCCATATGAAATGCAGCAGAATTTGGGAAGATAGTGACAATGTTTGAATGTTTGCAAAACGTACATCAACTTGTATACCAGAAAATATGGTATATTCTTCAGTATTTGAAGGCAGTAAAGTTGGAAGGGTTCTTAAAGCATTGGATTGGAATAAAGCAGTAAAGAGCACAATGTGACACATTGTTCTGGGATCCAGTTATTTTTTTAACTTTCCCTTTTCCTTCTCCAGTAGCATAGATTGCATGGCACCTTGGGTATATGCCTTCTACAATAGTCTTGTGAGTAGATGTAGTTGTCAGAAACAAAACTTTTGTGTGTATGTATTTATGTGTGTACACACACACGCGTGCCTCCTTGTCTTGGGTCACTGCAATAGTGGTAAAATGAGCATCACTGTTATGCAAGCAATGTCCTCTGTTTCAAGTCTTCCATAAAAACATGTCATGACATGGGTAAATATCTTACTTGGAAATAGGTGAGGGTTGGCAACAGGCAGGGTATCCGACTGTACAAAATCTGCCTCAATGAATTCCATCTGATTCAAGAAAATTTTTAAAAGTAGACATTAAAATGATGACATGTATGTGTATGAATATATATGTGTACGAGTATATGGTTGTATGTATGTATACATGTGTATCTATATATAAGTATATATATTTAAGTTCATATATGTATGTGTGTGTTTGTGTGTATGTAATATACACACACAGCTGTAGAAACTCTGCCAGATCAGATTGGAGCCTGGTGCAGCCTTCTGGCTTGCCAGTCCTCAGTCAAATCGTCCAACCCATGCTAGCATGGAAAGCGGAAGTTAAACAATGATGATGATGATGATATATAAATAATACAGAATGGGACAAGAACGCAAAAACATCCAGACAGTTAAGTGATACAAGAAAGGGACAAAACATACAGATGGACGATATCATACAGTCAGATTTTTCTGTGTTGAGAAAAATCCATCTTTAATAATAGCAATATTGTATTAAACTTCCTCCACCACCCATTTTAACATCTGTACTTTCTCTAAACCCACCGTGACTCCATCAGAAGTAACTGGGTCATCTAACACTATTGATTTGGTTGCATAACACATCATTGATTTTATTTAGAAGCTGAATAACAACAGAATAGTTTGTCAGTGGAAAACATTGTTTTGTAATGAACGTAATTGTTCCAGAGCCATAATTAATAACTTGTGGCTGTTTTTACATCAAGGTAATTGACTTACAAACTTTTCCAGACTATTAACCTCATCTTTTTAAGCTTCCATTTTACAATCACTTTGATCTCCAATGGAGTTTCAATTTTTGTTTACATATATTGTCTCAGATTGGATTTGAACTCAGAACTTTTATTTCTAAATGAGTGGGTAATTTATTAACAAGCTAATTTAGTTAATTTTGATATTTTATCATCATCATCATCATCTTCATCATCATTTATCATCCATTTTCCAAGCTGGCAGGCGTTGAATGGTTTAAGATTCTGTGAGACACATGGCTGCACCAAACTTCAGAGTCAGCTTTGGTATGGTTTCTGCAGCTGGATGCCCTTCATAATGCCAACCACTTTTAAGTGTGTACTAGCTGCTTTTTTCATGTCACTGGTAATGGTGACATTGCCAAGCAACTTGCAAGACAGGAAAGAACAACTGAAGGATCTGGGTTCAAATCTAACCTGAAACAATTTGAATAATCAAGAAGTGGGCATTTGAGATTGAACTAATTAAAATTTTGTGTAAATGGTAATTATAATAATAAGGTTAATGGTTTGGAAACTTTACTTATTGGGAAAACTCCTTTTAGAATTATTAGACATATAGGTGCAGACATAGCTGTGTGGTTAAGAAGGTTGCTTTGCAACTATATGGCTTTGGGTTCAATCTCACCAAACCCGAAACCATTGTGGTTACAAAGCAAGCATCTTCTACTGTTATAGCTTTGGGCTTGTCAATGTCTTGTGAGTGAATTTGGTAGAGAGAAACATCTGACTTTAAGATAAAAGACTCAGCTGAACCTACCCTCACTTGATCCATGCAAGTATAGAAAAGAAGACATGAAAACAATTATATATATATATATATATATATATATATATACTCTCGGAGTGGTTGGCGTTAGGAAGGGCATCCAGCTGTAGAAACTCTACCAAAGCAGATTGGAGCCTGGTGTAGCCATCTGGTTTGCCAGTCCTCAGTCAAATTGTCCAACCCATGCTAGCATGGAAGGCGGACGTTAAACGACGATGATGATTATATATATATATATGAAATAATGAAGATGGCTATATACGATATAAAATCAAAAAGGAAAAATTCAATTGTTACTAAATGTAATTGATGCCACAGGGTAGTGCGCGTGCACACACACTTACATACTGGTACTGGTGCCACTTAAAAAGGACCCAGTACACTTTGTAGAGTGGTTGGCATTAGGAAGGACATATCCAGTGTAGAAACCAACCCAAAACAGACAGTGGAGTCTAAGGTGGCCCCTGGCCTTACCAGCGCCTGTCAAACTGTCCAGCCCATGCCAGTGTGAAAGATGGTCATCAAATGGTGATGATATGTGTGTGTATGCACACATGTGTACATATGGAGTATGTGTTTGTGAGTGTTTATATCTCATTGTCTTGATACCATGGGATAGTTATGAATGAATGTTATTATCATACAAGCAGTCCTACTAGTTTCCAGTTTTCTAAGGAAACATGTTTAGCCATCAGGAAATAATCCTTTCTACTATAAGCACAAAGCCTGAAATTTGGGTGAGGATTGATAGTTGATTACATTAGCCCCAGTACTCAACTGGTACTTATATTACCAACCCCAGAAGGATGAAAGGCTAAGTTGACCATGGCAGAATTTGAACTCAGAATTTAAGGACAGATGAAATGATGCTAAGCATCTTGCCCGGTGTGTTAATGGTTCTGTCAGCTCACCATAAGGAAATAATACCAGGCTTAGAACCAGATGGGGATTAGTGACAAGGACATCTCGGTGTAGAAAATCTCCTGGTCCAGGAATTGAAACCACAATCTTGTGATCATGAGTCCAATACCCTATCCACTAAGCCATACACTTCTACAAAACTGACATTAATTTTATGTTCTTACATAATTAACAAATGCATCATTTGTGGTTAGTTTAATTGATGGTGAGTGTAAGAAAGATAAATTCATGTACACTTAAAAATATATTCAACTTTTATATATTGATTTAAGAGTAAGTCTACTGTGTCCCAGAATATTGTAATAAGTGATTTGACTACAGGGGTCAGCAGTAGAGTTACGTGATGATAATTAACTCTTGTGCTAATGTGGAATTTCAACAAATTATTATAAAGAATTCTCCTTTTACATAATTGTTCATACAAGTTTGATTATCAGACAATAACTACTAAAAGTACCAATACAATGTCGGTTATGAATAAATAAACAAGTAGACTCACATCTGTATGTATTTAGTCTCCAATGACATTATTCCCATGAGGGCCTTTTCAGCAGCTTAGGATATGGATCAAATTGACCAATTCTATTGTTGCTCAACAGTTCATGGGAATTTACTCACCTCTTCCTCCCAAAGGTTACCAATTGGATGATAGAATGCAAGCCTAGATATTTATTTATTCATAATATATGGCTACGTTAATAAATACTTCAAATTTAGGCATAAGGCCAGTGGGAATGGTTGGTTGATATCATCAATCGCAGTACTTGACTGATGCTTTATTTCATCAATCCCCAGTATTTGTCTGGTATCATATTTTATCTATACTATATTTCATCAATCCCAATACTTCACTCGTACTTCATTTTATTTACCCCAGCACCTCATTGGTACTTTGTTTTATCAATCCCAAAAAAGATGAAAGGCAAAGTTAACCCTTACTTGATTTGAAACCAGGACATAAAGACCTGGAATAAATAATAAAAAACATGGTAATTCACCATCCTTGCTACATTCATAATTAAAATTTTGTTTGACTGCCTCCCTTCTAAGTTAAGCATAGACCAGACCCGACACTAGCCACAACCCATGTGAGTTTATAAATACCAGTAGTAATCAATGCAATTACAGATGTTGCTATCACAGGCATGCAGTGAGTTTATCATTCAAGACTTAGGGGATCAGTGCTAGTGAGTCAATTTAGTGCTTTTCTCATACTACGGTTGATAAACAGTATGTGTGATGATAGGTATTTACTCCAGTGGAGACTCAGGCCATTTGTTGACAGATGGTTTTTGTATTTAGATTTTCTTTTTCATGTTTTTTTGCAAAATTAAGCATTGGAATTTGTAGAGTAAAGGTGTAACTATCTCCTACTTCTATCAGTAATCTCTGTATAATCTCTCTCTCTACATATGTGTATATATATATGATGATGATGATGATATATATATATATATATATATATCTATATATATATATATATAATAGAGAGGTCGAGATCAAGTTAATGGGTACATACTTATAAGGTTAAAAATGTACAACTATGTTAGTTCTCAAATTCTCCCCACCCCTTATATTATTTAGAATTACATCAGGTTTAATTCTTCATTTCTTATTTCAAGTCAAAATATCTTAAAACTCCATTACTAGTTTCAAGTTACTTTGTTAATAAAATAATTAAAATTTACTTTGAATAGGATGTTATGATTTGTTATATTATTATTTGTTATATTATTATTTGTTATATTATTATTATTATTTTCATTATTAAGGTGGCATGCTGGCAGAATCGTTAGCATGGTCTTTTGCCTGTCGCTACGTTCTGAGTTCAAATTCCACTGAGGTCAACTTCACCTTTCATCCTTTCGGGGTTGATAAATCAAGTACCAGTTAAGTACTGGGGTTGGTGTGATTGACTGTCTCCCTCCCCACAAAATCCAGGCCTTGTGCCTATAGTAGAAAGGATTATTAACATTATTGTTATCTTCTAGATGTATGAATATCAAGGACTTGCTGCCTAGGTAGGCAAGGTAGGCAGTGTCTACTTTGAATAAAATAGATCGATAGTAACATTTTCCTTTTATGGCAAAATAGGCACCTAATTCAATAAAACTATGAAGGTTACTCTGATTACTATGCATAAAATACAAAATATTTTATTTTTTTGTAGATTAGGTTGGCATAATTTGCCCCTGCTTTTCAATCTCAGTTTTTAAGCTACGCATAATACTGTTGCGTACACTCCCACAACACCGTTTTCTTTACGTGCTATAAAGGCAGAAGTAAAACTCCCTTCAACTCAGTCATGCGCCTGTATTTCACTTATTTTTTTGTGTTTTACTACATAAAGGTCACCAACGGCCTACCCTGAGTAATTACTGACGGCACGTGTCTGATGCATGTATATTTTTATTGCCTAAATGAATGAATTAACAGATAAAACATTACACTCACTCTAAATCATATGTCTTATAATCTGTCATCATGACTAAGATGAGAAGTCAATCAGTCTATTGTTACTCTACCGGTGTACTTATCTGTTAATCTTCTAGCAATATTTATAACTACATCCAGTCATGTGTGGAAACTAATGGATTGTTTGGTGACAGTCCTCAAGGATGAGTTTACAAATTTTACTCCTCATTTTCTGGTGTTTGGTCTGCTTCTTTTGTTGTTACACATGTGGTCTGTTGATATATATAGTCTTTTACCAGTTCTAATCATTTAGATGTGGCCATACAGGAGCACAATCATGTTTATAAAGTTTTCCAGTTCATCTTACAATTCCAAGTTTTGAAAGTCAATGCAGTAGTGTAAATAGTGAGTTTGAGTTACCAAGTGTATATAGCAATTATTCTCTCACATGTGTAAATTTGAATAAGTTAAAATGCTGTGGGGAGATGATGAGACATTGTAAGCAAAACCTTCTTCAAAGAAAAGAAATTGGATCTTTTTGGTTTGATGGGCAACAATTTTCATTAATGTTTTATGTAGTGTTTTTGGTACCGAAACACTTTCAAACTTCGTATACTTGGTGTATTTTGTATTATAGAACAGATAAAAATTTTTGTATTCGAAGTTATTTCATGTAAAAAGTTGTCGTATTTCGGTAATTTCAACCGATCACTGACGTCTATTGAGGTGAAAACAATTAATGGTGTGGAATGTAAACAACGGTGTCATGGGATCTTTTCCCTTGAATAAAATTAGTCCCGTTGTTTGTCAACAACAATTACCCGTGTTACTCTTATTTATGACATCGTTCGTGCGTTTGTACTGGTTTTAGTTTTAGGGTTAGGGTTCGGGTTTTAGAGTTAGGGTTAGTTTTAGGATTACGGTTAGGGTTATGATTATTTTTGCCATAACCTCACTCATAACCCTAACCCTAACCCTAACTCTAAAACCCGAACCCTAACCCTAAAACCCTAAACCCTTACTAGGGAATAATAATATAATTAAACAGGGAATAACACTCTTGACACCGGTAAAAATTATTGTTTATAAAAAGAGCACTAACTGTATTCAGCTGAATAGACGTCAGTGATTGGTTGAAATTACAGAAATACGACAACTTTAACATGAAATAACTTATTAAGAACTAATTTTTGTTAAGAAGGCTAAGAGAAAAAGATGTTTTATATGACACATTCTACCAGTGTCCCAAGTTTGAAAGTGTTTCGTTAAGAAAACAAGTGTTGCCCATCAAACCAAAAAGATCCAAGAAATTATCTTAAAGTTTATGCTGACATTGGGATTAGATGTTTGAAGAATTTACAGAGGAAGAAAGAGATAGGATGGGAAAGTAAGAGAAACCAAACAATCTTATCCAAATTTGTTAAATTTACTAAATGATTTTTCCAATGTGAGCTGCCATTAGTTTCCTCAGACCTCGGTCATCTGAGAATCCAATGAAAGGATCACCTGTCACTGAAAAGCAAATTATTCTTAATTCACCAAAGCTAGAACCTATGCTCTCTAGCAGTCTGCTTAGGTGAAATTTAATTACCATGGGAAAGGTATTCAGAAGCTAGACGTCAAAGTATCTGGAAAATGATGAGACAGGAGGCAGATATTTTGAGATCAAAAACAAGAGAGGCTCTCCCACTGGGGAAGATAAAAACATTTTGTAAAGATGAAAAAACATTTCCAAATTAGTTTTCCAATGACTGAAACAGATTAAGGGACAGATAAGGAGCCCTCTTTATTTTTACTTACCATTTACCAGTTTCTATTTATTTTCTATTTCTTGTATTTTTTTGTTTGTTTACCATTTCTAGTATTTTTTCTTTCCGTTTTCTAATATTTTGTTTAGATAATCTTTAACTTAATCAACTAACGATCATTTCAAATTTTGTATTCAATTAACAATCGTTTCAAACTTGTATTTGAGCTGTTATCTTTCACACATTTCTGTCATTGGACCGTAGCTCTATTGGAGCACTACTTTGAAGAGTTTAGTCTAACAAATCAACTGCAGTACTTATCTTAAAGTCAGATGCTTAATCTGTCTCTTTTGCCAAACCACAATGTTATGGGGGATGTAAACAAACCGGCAACATTTGTCAAGTAGGATGATGTACAAAGACACACATTCATGCTCGCTTGTACACACACAAGCTCACAGGCTTCCACACAGTTTCAGTCTACCAAATTCATCCACAAGACAGTGGTTGACCCAGGGCTATAGTAGAAGACACTTGAACAAGATGCTGTGCAGTGGGACTGAATCCAAAATAATGTTGTTGCAAAGCAAGTTTCATACCCACATGGCCATATCTGCAGCTGATGCAAATTTTCTTCTTTTGAAATCAACTGTTTTAATTGCTGTAATTACACTAGGAAATTGGTAAAGCAACAGATAAAATACCTCATGATATTACATCTCTTTCAATGTTCTCTCTACGTTTTCCCTACCACTGAGCAGAACTTTTGATGTTTGATTAAAAATTCAAAGCTACTACACATCATTCAAACGTTGATGCAGCTTATCGAACATACATATTTGCAAACTAAACTGATAACATTGTAAGGTGCCTGACACCAATGCAGTGATCGCATGGCTGCACATCCATGCAGCTTGGAGGGAATGTTTGTCTCTTTACATCCTTAGTTCAATTATAGTCAACTTCGACTTTCATGCATCTAAGGTCAATGAAGTAAAGTACCAGTTATATAGATGGTGTATTGTAATCGACTATACTTCACTGAAATGTGTAACCTTGTTCTCTGTGAAGAATCAATAACTTATTCAATTCTCATAACATATCACATCTGAACGGATATTGTTTACTATCCTCTAAAATGCAAGTTGACAAGTGTTAAATACAATATATCTTAAAATCTACAAACATATTGAATCACTATTTATCATGTCAATGCCAGCAGAAAAACATGGACTGGGAGAGAACCAAGTAGGAGAAGGTTTTCCCACAGTAAACTCTTCTGAAGGTACACAAAGATCAATTGTATTAGAGTGATTTTGAAAATATTTGGCATGGAAAAATTTGGCATGTCATGTTTCTACTAATGGAATTAGATTTTCAGGATTTTTACCATCATTTCCTCTGAACCTTTATTTCACACAGAGTTTCAACACTGTCATCCATGAATAAGTTTTAGATATCTATTTACTTCCGAGCAGACATAGACACTCAACTTTCCTACCCTTTGACCTGGTGGAACATACATGACATGACAGATAAGAGAGTGAGAGAGCTGTACCAGCATTTGAACAGTACTCAGTTTTCAGCTGAGTAGACTGGAGCAATGTAAAATAAAGTGCCTTGCACAAGGACATAATGTACCACCTGGTCCAGGAATTGAACCCATACATATAATTGTGAGTCCAGCACCTTAACCACTAAGCCATGCTGATTATAAAATTCAGCTTATAACCAAAGGCATACAAAATTTGATTTTAACTTATTCTCTTATTTGTTTTGTCATTTGAGTGTGGCCATGCTGGAGCACAACCTTTAGTCGAACAAATCGACCCCAGTACTTATGCTTTGTAAGACTAGTACGTATTCTATTGGTCTCTTTTGTCAAACTGCTAAGTTATGTGGACGTAAACACACCAGCATCAGTTGTCAAGTGATGCTGGGGTGGGGGTGGACACAGACATAAATACATACATGAGCCTGGTGTTGCCATCCGGTTTCACCAGTCCTCAGTCAAATCGTCCAACCCATGCTAGCATGGAAAGCGGACCTTAAACGATGATGATGATGATGATGATACACACACGACAAGCTTGTTTCAGTTTCTGACTACCAAATCCACTCACATGGCTTTGGTCGGCCCAAGTCTATAGTAGAAGACACCCAAAATACAACACAGTGGGACTGAACCTAGAACCAAGCTACTTACCACACAGCCACTCCTGCGCTTGTCAAGAAATTTTATATACATTGGCGCAGGAGTGTCTGTGTGGTAAGTATGCCGAACCGCTAAGTTACGGAGACGTAAAC
>NC_142928.1:23233381-23248381 GCF_046866305.1 Octopus bimaculoides
ATATATATATATATACACACACACACAATCGGTACTAAAGTGATGGAGGGTGCTTGTAAGCACTAGCATCGTACTTTAGTAATGACTGTACTTGTTGCCTAGCAGTTCTAAATTGTGAATAGCCACCTTAATAATTTATATATATATATATGTATATATATATAAATGTGGTATATATATATATAAGGGAATTCATGTGTGTATGTTTGTGTGTCTGTGTTTGTCCCCGCAACATCACCTGACAACCAATGCTGGTGTGTTTAATGTTCCCCGTAACTTAGTGGCTCGGCAAAAAGTGATTGATAGAATAAGTACTAGGCTTACAAAGAATAAGTCCCGGGGTCAATTTGCTCGACTAAAGGTGGTGCTCCAGCATGGCCACAGTCAAATGATTGAAACAAGTAAAAGCAAGTAATATATACATATATACACACATATATATATACACACACATATATATATATATATATATATATATATATATAACTTACATTAATTTTTCCATACCGACTTTTTCTTTAACCATTTAGAGAGAGAAGGGGTTCTTATATTTCCTCATAAGCTTTGTGACTGGTGTAAGGAAGGAAAAATAGTCGTCCTCAAACTGAAGCTTTGCTTGAATGTTTTTATGACAGAATGAACTCTGCTAAAGGGAACCAAAGACCAGGTGGTAGGGTTCTCTTTATACACACACACACACACACACACACATACACATGATGTTTAATCACACTGTTTGACATACCTCATGGCAATCTTTGACTGCCATATGGGTAGAAGGAGGGAGAAGAATATGAATATGACAAGTGCTGGTAATAAGGAGTTTGAAAAGTTGTAAGTTAGTGTACTACGCACACACACACACACACACACACACACACACACACACACACACACATTTATATGTATGAGACAGAGAGAGGAGTTGAGCAGGGTAGGTAGAGGGTCCTTCTATGAAAGACTGAGTTTAATGTTTGGAGTGTAGCGAATGTAGTTTAGGTAGAGAAACATGTAAGGCATGTAAGGGTGAGATGAAAACCTCAGGAACCGAGTGCGATGAGTATGTTTGTGAAGAAAATAGGAACAGCTGGCAATTCTGAAAAGCAGAGTCTGACAGTCTGTTATTATTGTGGCAGAGAGAGAGAGAGAGAGGTGGGGAAGGGTACATAGTCTAGCAGCTTATATTTGAAGAATTTAACAATTTTCAAGAGACATCATTTATTGATTAGATGGTTGGAGTTCTTCTAAATATGATCTTGGAAGTCACAGATATCTTTGGTTTGATATATGCTAGGACTCTTTTAAAGAGTAGGCAGCTGTTGAAAAGTGCATTTGTACACAATGCTTGTATTAGTATATATGAGGGTGTGTGCATTTATATGCATTCTTTTACTTGTTTCAGTCATTTGACTGTGGCCATGCTGGAGCACCGCCTTTAGTCGAGCAAATCGACCCCAGGACTTATTCTTTGGATACCTAGTACTTATTCTATCGGTCTCTTTTGCCGAAACGCTAAGCTACGGGGACATAAACACACCAGCATCGGTTGTCAAGCGATGTTGGGGGGGGGGACAGACACACACATACATATATATATATATATATATATATATATATATATATATATATATATATATACAACGGGCTTCTTTCAGTTTCCGTCTACCAAATCCACTCACAAGGCTTTGGTCGGCCCGAGGCTATGGTAGAAGAGACTTGCCCAAGGTGCCACACAGTGGGAATGAACCCGGAACCATGTGGTTGGTAAGCAAGCTACATACCACACAGCCACTCCTGCACCTATTACTTTGTGTGCATATGTGTGTATATGTATATATGAATTAAGTACTTTCTTGTGTGCTTGTATGTATATGCATATACAATCCTGTTTATATGCATATATATATGTTCATAAGTGCACCAATGTGCAAAAAGTAAATATGTGCAAATGTGCTTATATGCACAATTTTTTAAAAAGTGCATATATTCATGAAAAGTGTGCATGTATGTGCGTATACCGCCGGACTGGCCCTCATGCCGGTGGCATGTATAAAGCACCCACTACACTCTTGGAGTGGTTGGCATTAGGAAGGGCATCCAGCTGTAGAAACTCTGCCAGATCAGAATGGAGTCTGGTGTAACCTTCTGGTTCGCCAGTCCCTAGTCAAATCGTCCAACCCATGCTAGCATGGAAAGCGGACGTTAAATGATGATGATGATGATGATGATATATATATATATATAATACATTAAATGTCAGTTTGAATCTTGCTTGCTTGCAATGTTACCCAGCCAAACTGGCGCATAATGGGAAAATGCTATGAATCAAGTTTACCCTGAAATGTTAATATGAATGGAATGAGACAAGTTTCGCAAAAATCGGAGCTGTAGTTATCGAGATATTTGGAGTTTCGTGGCATAAATACCCAAAACAGTGCATAATGAGAAAATATTCTGAATATAACTTCATCCTGAAAGGAAAGGAGCTCTAACCTCTCAATTAGACAATGAAAAAATACGATTTGTTTTTTTTCCAGTAAATGTTTCTGTTTTTGCTTTTGTTAAATATAATATTTTAATCATTTAGAGATACTTTTAAGTGAATGTGATTTCAAAAATGGTATCTGTTTGTACAGTAAATATCTATATTTTAGCTTTCTTTAAACAGACAATATTTTTATGTTTTTGTAAATTATTTTCAAGTGAATACCATTACAAACATTGTGGGGGGGGGGGGCATATTTAAAAGATATTTTAAAATGAAAATGACTTTAAAAATACGGTAAATATTTCATAAAACACCTATTTATAATCTTGGTGTGAAATAGTTTTTTTTCCATGGGATTCTTTTCGAGTGCATTCAATGTCTCACCTTCAAAGATTTGGCTGCTATTTCTAGCACGCGCAGCTACCATGTAACAGCTACTTACGATAAAGGACCTGAAATGCCTGTTACGTGGTAGCAGGGTGTGCAAGAAACAGCAGCCAAATTTTTCCTTTTCTGAGAAAGGTGCTGTTTATGTGTAATTTTGATGTCACATTTGTTGAAAGCATGCAAAATAACCTGGAAAAGAAAAAAAAAAACCTCACAAAACAAAACTCTGTTGCTGGGAAACTCAGAGTTTCCTGGTGACCCAACAAATCATCTAGTATATATATATATATATATATATATATATATATATATATATATCTGAATCAAAGAGCTTGAAAAGTGCATGTGTATGCACATGAATGTGTCAACAGTCCCAGTTTATTAGATATTCATTAATTCTTCAGTTCATCAGAACACATCTCATCATCTGGAGGAACTCTACCCATCATCATCTGTTAAGTGTTGGCCCTTGTTTTGAGGATTTGCAGTATTCTCAATGTTAGGTCTGTGAGGTTGCTTTTTAGGCACCTTAAGTGAAATTTGTCTCAGACTGTAAAGAGCTGGAACAAATATTTCAAGGCATCCAGTCCCACATCCCTATTGTTCCGTCAATCCACTGGCACCTCTGAAATTATGAAAGGTAATATTAACTTTGGTAGGATTTGATCTAAGAATGCATAAAGTAAATATTTGAATATCAGTTAGCTGCTTTATACAAATATCAGTTCCTCTTGTGCTCTTCAGTACAGTGGGCAGCACATTGGCATCACTAGCTTCTGTTGGCTGCTTTTTTCTCTACATACACCCATGTAATATCAACCTTTCATATGTTAGTTATGGATATTCTATCTCCTGTAGTTTTCAGTCTACTTCTCTTTCTTTTTCCTTCTGGTTGTGTCCATTTAAAAGCTACTTCAGAATGGCATTGTCCTGGTAACTGAAGTATATGACCCGCTTGTTTCAATCTTTGTTTCATGAGGATTTCACTAAGAGGTCTTGTGTTGGTTCTCTGTAGAATGTAGAACGTCTTCATTAGTCACGTAGTCTTTCCAGTATGTTCTCAGGATCCTTCTCAAACATCTTTGATGAAAAACATTTTGCTTTCTTTCTGTTACCATGGTGCTCTCCCATGTTTCACAAACATAGAAAACTTCGTTTTTCTATGTGCTTATAGAGCCAGACCTTTGTATATACACATACATATATGCACACACAAACACGCGTGTATGTATATATATATATATACATATGCACACATGCACACACATACACACACACACACACACACATATATATATATATGTGTGTGTGTGTGTGTGTGTGTGTATTTATTAATGTTCATTTCCTAGTTACAACTTTTGTTATTACTTCCAGTAATGCCAAATTCTTTAATTCTGGAATAAATTAGATATGTGGGTGG
The DNA here is from genome assembly GCF_046866305.1 of Octopus bimaculoides. Lineage (NCBI taxonomy): Eukaryota > Metazoa > Mollusca > Cephalopoda > Octopoda > Octopodidae > Octopus > Octopus bimaculoides. The sequence goes on from NC_142928.1 coordinate 23,237,677, forward strand.
GGATAGAGCAGAGTGGCACAGAGCATAACTATTTTGTTTGGATATTTGGTAATTTGGCATTCCTTACTGAATAATAAATACAAAAAAAACCATAGCTGACGTCTGCAAAGATATGAGGAGAAAATACAAGTAAAAGAAACAAAGTTAATCTAGATTAGATGACGATTCAGGTTCTAGAATGAAGAATATGGTAAACATTTAGCAAAATTAAACAAAGATGACAAAACTATTCCATGTGTTTTGTTTCTTATTTTGGTTTGATGGCAAATTAAATGACTTTCTTTGTCTTTTTAATTTCCTTTAACACATGTAAACAACAAAAAATAGTATCAATCCAGCCTTGAGATTTTAGTATGTGATATTATGTGTGTGTGTGTGTGTATATATATATATATATGTATATATATACAGGGTGCAATGGGTAAATTGTTGCCATTTTATATTTTTAATTTCACGCATGTGCATTGTTTGGTTTTGATTTTGTCGAATACACAGTATAGTAGGATCAGTTGGGCACCATCTGTGACAAAAAAAAAAAAATAAATAAAAAAAACTATGATGCAATTCACTCAAGCAGAAATTTGGAAACAACAAGCTGTATTGCTTGGTATTCATGCTGGAAGTTCCAATCTGAACATTTCAGAGTGTTTGGGTGCCATTTAGTTTCATAGGGTTTAAATAGTAATTACAAACCAAAGAATATGTTGGATTCATTATAACTAAATATATCCTCCCCCAATGTGTGTGGCCTTATGCCTACATTAGAAGTCAAATTTGTCAAGTAAATGTTTTTTGGCTTGTCAGCAATGGGACAACAAAGTATGTTATTGTGTGTGTATTACTTCTGAAGTTTGCTCAATATGGAATGACACTCTTTATATGGTAGTCATTATCATACAATGGTAGTCATTATCATACAAGCAGTGTCATTTATTTTCAGTCTTCCATGAAACTTTTTCTGGTCATATGTAAATATTCCCTTGCTTGAAAACAACGGTTGGCAACAGGAAGGGCATCCAGTCATTGAAAATCTACCTCAGCAAATTCAGTCTTACTCAAGCACACTCTTAGTATCTTAATTCTCTTTTCCTTATCTTCATTTAAATCAAAACCAGTAGTTATTTTAATTTTATCAACTGTTGTGATTGGTTGACTAGCAAAATTAGTTTTAGACCATAAAATCCAGCAGCTAAACACTCTACAATGTATTTAGTCATCTCTTAATCTACTGCCTTTACCATTTCTTATATCATTTGTCTTTAAAATTACTATCTTATCCCCTTTTCCTTTTTTATGCTTTCTCCACCTACCTTTTTATGCTTTTGTTTTCATGCCCCCACCATCTTTAGTTGAAAGCAAGGGGTGAGAAATGATAGAGATAATTATCTAATGATGTACAAATTTGTGAGAAAAGAGAAACCGAAAGGTGTGAAGGTAAGAGTGCTAGTGGGAGAGATGGAGAGAATAGATATTAGAGAGGAGTGAAAGAGAAGAGAAAGAGATGGCAGAGAGAGAGAGAGAGAGAGAGAGAGAGATGAGAAAATAGCTGGTTAGAAGACTGATAGACGTGGGAAAGGGTAGGGATGTTGCCTGTACACATACATGCACAGTAGAGACCAATAGAATAAGTGCTAGGCTTACAAAGAATAAGTCCTTGGGTCGATTTCTTTGACTAAAAGTGGTGTTCCAGCATTGCCGAGCGAGGTCGTTGCCAGTGCCGCTGGACTGGCTCTTGTGCAGGTGGCACGTAAAATACACCATTTTGAGCGTGGCCGTTGTCAGTACCGCCTGACTGGCCTTCGTGCCGGTGGCACATAAAAGCACCCACTACACTCTTGGAGTGGTTGGCGTTAGGAAGGGCATCCAGCTGTAGAAACTCTGCCAGATCAGATTGGAACCTGGTGCAGCCATCCAGTTCACCAGTCCTCAGTCAAATCATCCAACCCATGCTAGCATGGAAAGCGGACGTTAAACGATGACGATGATGCTGATGATGATATACATATATATATATATATATATATATATTTATATATATATACTTACACTAACATAGATATGCTTTCAGACACACACACACACACACACACACACACTATTCACACCAAATGTTACACACACACACTCCAATACATCACATCAGGACACTATTATATATAGCCTTATGCAAGCTTACTACAGTTAATGGTTTAATTGAAATTACAACCCAAATGAGAAAAAGTCATTAGCATTAATGAAAATTTGTACTCAGTAGGGGCAAAGGAGATAACTCCTCAAAATTTCAAACAAACAAAAATTCAACTCTAATGGAAATGTGCAAGAGATGATTATATCAACAAAGGAGAGTGATGTTTGATCTTTGGCAGCTATGGTGACAACTCTAGACAGGTTTCAGTCTTACCAGACTTTTTCAGCAAATTAAATAAATAAAATAAATGAAACCAGAGCACTCAGGGAATTCAAACCTCTGCCAAGGCAACACCAATGTCCTCTCAACAATTAATCTAAGATGATTTTTAAAATGAGAAAATCTTAAATAAACTCGACTGCTCTCACAAACAACAATACTAAAAATGAACCTGACTGCTCTCAAAAATGAAGTAAAAAGACTGGAATAATAATCCAGAATCCTTGTCTGGTACTGGATTGATCCCAAAATCTAATTAGTTCGTGCCAGTCACGAGGCTAAACATCCTTGAAATCTTCGTCTGAATCCATCCAGTGGTTCTTGAGATATTTTGTCCATGGACAAACAAACATGACTGAAAACAATACATCTGCCTTCTCTAAGGCGGGGGGGGGGGGTATTAATAGTATTTTGTGTGAAGAGCAAATGATTACAAAGATTAAAATGACATTTCAAAATTTCCCAAGTTTACTTTCTGCAGGAGAAGTATATAGCTAAGTGCAGGTTATACATGAATCACACACAGGTTAGGTTTTTCACAAGCTTACAGGCTGTTCAGGGTGGAGCTTATCTCAGTTTGCATACATTGATCCAGTCCACTCAGCTGGCAATAATGAGCAGTACCTGTATTCCAAATTACTCTTTCTGGGGCTTGAATGACATTATGGGTATGCATGTCTGTGGAGTACTCAGCCATTTGCATATTAATTTCACAAGCAGGCTGTTCCATTGATCGGATCAACTGGAACCTTGTCATAACCAACATAGTGTCAGTTGGTGGTTGACATGGGTGAGGCTGTTCTAGGGGACACATTGCATACTCTCTCTCCTCCTGGGGCGGGGCTGTTCTAGGGGACACATTGCATCCTCTCTCTCCTGAACAGGATGCCTGTCAATCACATTGTTAATGTCTGGTTATTGTTCGTATTCATTTTCAGTCGAGTGGATATGAAATGAAGCATTTTGGATAAAGTCTCGGTGTACTGCCTGGGCTGAGAATTGAAACCACAACAGTCATGAGTCTAATGCCCTAGTCACTGGGCCCACACACCATACATACAACACGTATCCCTTTCCTTTCACACCCTCCTTTCTCTCTCACCAACATCAAAGTTAAAGAGACTAAAAGCAGCAGCAACAATACCTCCACCACCACCACCACCACCACCAACAACAACAACAACAAACTAGTGACTAGAATCGTTGTCAAAGAGGAGGGAAGTTTCATGTGAAACTTGTTACCATATAAAGATCTGTCTCGCAATTCAGTGCTATACATGAAAGTGTTGGACATAATGAAACTAAATATGATAGCTTAATGAGGTTTCTATAGGAACACAATGACATCTTTTAATTTCTTTCTTTATTTGGCTTCACCAGACTAGAAAATATCAGAATAATAGTTCTATTCCACTTGGATTCTATTTACTCCTCTTGATTCTATCAACTGTCCATGTTGATAGGGTTATATAATGCATTTATTCATTGTTATTACTATTATTATTTTTATTGAGCTGGCAGAATTGTTAGCACACCGGGTGAAATGTTTAGTGGTATTTCATCTGTCTTTACGTTCCGAGTTCAAATTCCACTGGGGTTGACTTTGCCTTTCATCCTTTCAGGGTCGATAAATTAAGTACCAGTGAAACACTGGGGTCAATGAAATCGACTGTCCTCTTCCACCAAATTTCAGACCTTGTGCCTATAGTAGAAAGGATTATTATTATTATTATTATTATTATTATTATTATTATTATTATTATTATTATATAAGGAGGTGTGCTGGCAGAATTGTTAGCACATTGGGTAAAATGCTTAGCGGTATCTCATCTGTCTTCGTGTTCTGAGTTCAAATGCTGTCAGAGTCGACTTTGCCTTTCATCCTTTCGGAGTCGAGAAATTAAGTACCAGTTACACACTGGGGTCGATGTAATTGATTCATCCCCTCCCCCAAAATTTCAAGCCTTGCGCCTATAGTAGAAAGGATTATTAACATTGTTATTATTATTATATAAGGAGGTGAGTCTGTGAGAATCGTTAGCACGCTAGGTGAAATGCTTAGCGGTATTTTGTCTGTCTTCATGTTCTGGGTTCAAATTCTGCAGAAGTTCACTTTGTCTTTCATCCTTTTGGGATCAATAAATTGATACAGTGAAACACTGGAGTTGGTGTAATCGACTTGTCCTCCCTCCCTAACAAAAAATTTTCAGGCCTTGTACTTTTAGTAGAAACGATTATTATTGTTGTTATTATTATTATTATTATTATTATTATATAAGGAGGTGAGCTGGCAGAATCATTACTGTTCTGGGCCAAATGCTAAGCAGCATTTTGTTTGTCTACATTCTGAGTTCAAATTTTGACTTTGCCTTTCATCCTTTCAGGGTTGATAAAATAAGTACCAGCTGAGTACTGGGGTCGATATCATTGACTTAATTCCCTCCCTAAATTGCTCGCCTTATTCCAAAATTTGAAACTGTTGTCGTCGTCGGCGGCGGTGGCAGCGGTGAATGAGAAATAAATAAATAAATGAATGAGTGTGTTTTTGAATCTTAATTTATTCTAAGAAAAAGTGTAAAACAAATGTGTTGCTTTTCTGTAGCCCAACTTAAACTCTTTACATTCTGAATTCAAATCCCATTGAGACCACCATTGCCTTTCATACTCCCAGGGTCAATAAAATAAGTACCTGTTAATCTATGATTGAAAGGCATAACAGTCATGACCATCCATTTTTCTTTTTTTCATTCAGACATAATGCATTGAAAACTACATTATCCAAGGTGTCCTGTGTTTTTAAAATGACTAAGTGGATCTGAGAGTGATGTTGGGTGTTATTCCTAGCCAGCCAATGACCATGCAGAAGCTTACTCATTGATTTACAAAAAAGTAAAGAAAAAACCCTTTGCACTACTATTAAAGATTATTAATACTGGTTCCTGTTAGCTTTGAGGATTGTGTTTCTATGAAATAATGTCAGAATCCTAAATATCTGTCCAATTATTATTATTCTCTGAGTGCAAAGAAAAGGGCAGATTGTTGTTTTACATTATAATATAGTTTATGCTGCTATAGTCAGACTAAGTGGCATTTTGATGTTAGAGAATGTGTAACAATAAACAAAGACAACAACTAAACAATACTATAATACACAAACAATGCAACGGAGAAAAGCAAAACATTAACTGCTTGATGTGAAACTAAGCACATTTTTTTTTTTCTTAGTAGAAACGTCATGTTAGAAACTTGGCTACAGCAGAAACTAACAGTAACTAGGCTTATATATAAAAATGTGTGTGTGCAGACACACAGCTATACTGTTCTTGTATGTACACACATACAAACACATTTATTTATTAAAGGAGTCTTGTTTTTGTTGAAGATTTTATAGAATTAAACTGTCCCTGGGGCTTATAGTATTCTCAGTACAGTAAAATCATGTTTCAAAGTTTGGTTAATCTGAAGAAAGTGATGTCCTTGTTTAAAATTTATATATGGTAACAACAGCTAAACCTTAGTTCATGCAGTCACCCTAGCACATGAAAATAAATATTCTTACACACTCGTGTGTGCATACATACACACACACACACACACACACACATATATATGCACAGAAGTAGCTGTGTGGTAAGAAGTTTGATTCCCAACTACATGGTTCTGGGTTCAGTCCCACTGCGTGGCACCTTGGGCAAGCATCTTCTACTATAACCTTGGGCTAACCAAAGCCTTGTGAATGGATATGGTAAACGGAAACTGAAAGAAGCCTGTCATATATGTATTTGTTATTTGTGTCTGTGTTTGTCCCCTCCCCATCACTTGATAACCGATGTTGGGGTGTTTGAGTCCCTCTAAATTAGTGGTTTGGCAAAAAGAGACTGATAGAATAAGTACTAGGCTTGCAAAGAATAAGTCCAGGAGTCGATTTGTTCGACTAAAGGTTGTGCTCCAGCATGGCTGCTGTCAAATGACTGAAACAAATAAAAGAATAAAAGAATAAAAATATGTATGTGTATATATGTATATATATATATAATACACATATATATATATTATTGTGTCTGGGGAGAGTCATTCTCTTTTAGTGCCTTATTATTTAACACATTCACCAGTTCGATTTCCTGTCATTTACATATTTATTTTTCTTAAAACTTTCAATGCAAATCGAAATCGAACCAAATTTGATGACTGGCACCCATGCCAACTTCTCCTTCATTGGAATCTAAACTCTGCTTGCGACAGCCAGTTGGGGCAAGTGAAATAGAAATCGAAATCGTAATTGAACCATATTCGATAACTGGCACCTTGCCAGTGGAGCACTAACAGCACCATCTGAGCATGATCATTGCCAGAGCAGCTGTCTGGCTTCTGTGCCAGTGGCACGTAAATAGCACCATTTGAGTGTGATCGTTACCAGCGTCACCTTATTTGCACTTGTGCCGGTGGCACGTGAACAAAACATTCGAGCAAGGTCGTTGCCAGTGCCGCTGGACTGGCTCCTGTGCAGATGGCATGTAAAAAACACCATTTTGAGCATGGCTGTTGCCAGTACTGCCTGACTGGCCCTCATGCTGGTGGCACGTAAAACCACCCACTACACTCTCAGACTGGTTGGCGTTAGGAAGGGCATCCAGCTGTAGAAACTCTGCCCACTCCATGAAGAACCCTCAGAAGTTTTGGCAAAGTGTTAAATAGTTGTGGACCCTTGAAACCCAAGCTATTGGAGTACATGGTCCTCAATCCAGACAGGATAACTGGGACCTTGGAACAGTGCAGTGACGTCCAGTTTGGGGACTGGTATAGCTCTCAATACCTAAGTTTGGTGCCAGCCTCTCCAGGATCTTCTATATGTATATCACTGCATACCTCTCCTGCCTTCACTGTAGGAAAACCATCACCCACTATTTCATTAATATGTTTTGTTGGTGCCCAGATAATTGTAAGCAGCTATAGATATCCTCTTCACTTTTGCTTCTTGATCTAACAGAGCATCAGATGTGATAGCTGGAGGAGAAAATTGCTTTCTAATACTTGATGAATACTTTATTTTGGCCAAGGTAAATTTGACCTTGGTAGAATGGATCTCATCTCAAAATATAAAGAACCAGAAATATCACCACACATTTTGTCTGATGCTCAAACGATTCTGCCAATTCTGCACTATTGTAACATGTACATATAGTCATAAAAATAATACATACATTGACAGAAAAATGGCTATCTCTCTCTCTCTCATGCACACACATATACATACAGTCACATAGGACAGGAAACTATTCAACTCTCCGTATCCTGATAAATAATTAAAATGCGATTGGAATCTAAACAGTGTGAGTCATCATCTAACAGAAAACATTGTCATCTTGCCAAAATAAAATATTGTCAATTTACAAGAATTAGTAACCTAATTTACAGACTTGCTAATGAAGTGGATAACTGCTGCTTAAGAATCTAACATGACTGGAGGCTGCTTGAAATATTTGGCAGTGCTAGTTGTATATTTGAATGAAGTTTTTAAATTTGTGTCACCATGTTTAATGCAGCAAATGTTAAAATGCTAGCAGAAAGTAATTATGCAGTGAGGTGAACACGCAATATTAGACATTCTAAATATCATTTGAATTATGTTAGTAAATATGGGGGATAACTTTGAACATGTTTTGGTGTTATTATGACCTGCCTCATCAGTGAAACATAGGCTCAGCTGTAGCTGCTAAAGTAGTGATGAGGAAGCATCACCAAGGGTATAAAAAATTTGTGAATAAATAACTTAGATGCTTCCTGTATGACAAGTAATAATTAGTTGTTGTAAACTACTGCAGTAAAACACTTTTGTCATCATACTTCTCTTGTAATGCACTGTTTTTATTTCGATTAATATCTTAATATAATGAAGAATTTAGTAAAATAGCTTCCTTGTTATTAAGCTGCTGGTTGAAACATGAATTAACATGAAATTTTTATGGAACATTTTAATTTAAATCACTTCAAACAGGAAATTTCTATCATAGAACTGGGGAAGCACTCAGGTGGGTTGGTACCAAATGTCTTAACACCTAACTGTTAATTTTCATGGAAATGGCATCACTGAGTTATTTAATTCTGTAAGCAATATTTTAAATTAGATTGGTTCCATTTAGAAACTTTATTGGGTATGACATTAGATATTACACATGTTGATGAAAATTACCCAACCATTGAGTTAGTTAAAGAACCACTTCTCAGAGTACACCGTGTTCTTGTACTCTCTGTTGCTAACAAAAATTTGGGTGTTTGATATTTTGACTTATAGGATTTTGATTTGAATTGGAAGTCGATCCTTAGTATATAAAAGTTCACAATAATAATTGCTTCTGTTCAATAATTAATAAATTAGTAGTAGAAGTAGCAGTGATAGTGGTAATCTTACTATTGGTTTGTTATGTTATTGGTAGCTTCACAGTATGACTTAATATTGGTGTGAAGAAGAAACAATCTTGTCAATTGACCTCTTAGAAATAGCAACTAAATCTCCCACACTATTGTCTTTATAAGTGGATGATATGGCCTGAGACACACTTAAAATAAAAAGACAAAACAAAACATTTAGAGTATTGTTGATTTTAGCTTTGCTTGATCAATGACATTTCATACTTTTGATCTAGTACTACACCAATACAAGGTATGTAAGTGATCCGATATAGAGGAGTTAATACGAAAGCTGGTGTCATGAGAAAACTGAATGGTGAATTGAATAGAGCTGACATAGGTTTGAGAGGACTCTTTAGTCTTGCTAAAGAGCATGTCAATCTCTCTAGTACTGGTTCCATGAAAAAATGCACCCTGGACAGTCTGAATTGGTTTCTGTTGCAGTTTGCCCTTTCTAACGCCATGTGAAAATAGATATTTAAGCAAAACTTGGTTTGCCAACCCTGTAGATCCTTTTGAACCATCTAACCCATGCCAGCACAGAAAGTGGATACAAAATAACGATGATGATTGATATCAGAGTGAGAGAAACTACTTTTGTCTACCACACAGTTAAACTATATGTATATTTATTCAGAATAATGCAGAACTAAAGTGCTTGTGTATGTGTGTATATATATGTATGTATAGGTGTGTGCACATGTGTATGTGCAAATAATCTTTTACTCAACCTCTCAGATTTGTGTGAATACAAAGATAATTTTGTATGAATGCATGATTATATCACTTTTGAATGCATTTGCGTGTATGTATGTGTGTGTGTGTGTGTGTGTGTGTGTGTGTGTGTGTTTCTTTCATGAGAAAATCTTTAAAAATAAAAAATAAATAAGGTAGCTAAATTAGGCTAGACATGATGAAAATCAGACAGTGAATTGATAACAACAACAACAACAACAACAGCTATAATAACAACAGTAAGAACACCAAACTAAACAATAGATAATTCATGTCTTCTTTTTTCTCTTTTGTTACCTCAGTTTTTTTTTATAGCTTTTATTTGCATGACATTTTCTTCCCAGTTTTTTTGTTTTATATTTTTATAATTCATTATTCAAATTTTCTGTTTTGTTTTGATACCTCCATCCCTAACTTCTTAAATTGCTTAATCTTTTCTCCAGAATAATATATAGTGTTAAAGAAAAAAAAACGAACTAAGTTTTGAAATTCTGCTATTATTTATACATAAAAATAAAGTTAATGGCTCATAGTTTGGTTTCAATGATGATTATACCAGTTGTTTGCTCAACTACCTACTCATTGAATTCTTGTGTAAGTGGCTGAATATTCCTTGGATTAGCATAATCAGCAAACAGAACCAGCATGACACAGTGTGACTAAGTTGCCCTATTGAATAACTCGTGCAATCTGTCTATGTTTCCCTTGTTCATTTCTTATCTTATATGTTTGTATAGCATTCTTGGACAATGTATACAATAAAGCTCATTATGATATATATCATCATCATCATTTAACGTCCGCTTTCCATGCTAGCATGGGTTGGACGATTTGACTGGGGACTGGCGAACCAGATGGCTACACCTGACTCCAATCTGATCTGGCAGACTTTCTACAGCTGGATGCCCTTCCTAATGCCAACCACTCCGAGAGTGTAGTGGGTGCTTTTTACGTGCCACCGGCACAAGGGCCAGTCCAGCGGTACTGACAATGGCCATGCTCAAAAGGTATTTTATATATATATATATATATATATATATATATATATATATATATATATATATATATAATTTAATGTACACTGTATTAGAATAAGAGCTACTAATAGTTTCTTGCTGTGCCTTGTGTCTCCAAGTAATCTAGAGGCTCTGAAGG